>NW_021703770.1:24642502-24791395 GCF_005190385.1 Monodon monoceros | reverse complement strand
AGTATTAGAATTGCATATAGTAGATACAAAATTCCCCAGTTAACAGCCTAGTATTCCAGATAAGAAGATGGTTGTTTGACATAGGTTAGCAGTAAAGTTTGTAAGATAGACAAATATGATATATTTTGGGTGGAGACTTAAGACTTGTTGATGAATTGGATGAAAAATGTAAGAGAAAGAATAAATTAGGGATGAATCTTAAGTTTTGGGGTTTAAGCAACTAGATAGATAATGGTGCTACATTCCATATCTGTAAAAACAGATCTGGAGGACAGAAAACAAGTATCTTAAATGTCACTGCCTATCTTGTATTTATTACTTTTTCTTTTTCAGTACGCGGGCCTCTCACTGCTGTGGCCTCTCCCGTTGCGGAGCACAGGCTCCGGACGCGCAGGCTCAGCGGCCACGGCTCATGGGCCCAGCTGCTCCGTGGCATGTGGGATCTTAATGGACCGAGGCAAGAACCCGTGTCCCCTGCATCGGCAGGCGGACTCTCAACCACTGCACCACCAGGGGAAGCCCTATTACCTTTTTTAAATTGATATTTATATAGCCTAGGCTTAGAAACATCAGTGATGTAACACTACCTTGTGAGATAACATATTCCTAATTTGAAACTGTTTTTAGGCTTATCTGAGATCTTCTATGTAATGTCCAAATGTCCCTCTATAGTTCTTAACTCGGTCTTTTGGAACACACTAAGTTTGGATGACGAGTCCAGACAGATTGATTCTAATTTGTTTTGAAACTCAAATAGTAATATCTATAGTTACTGAATTTCTTTAAGTCAGTGGACATTAGCCAGCTTTTATCCTTTAAATGTAACTTAGATAATATGAATATAATATTTTGTAATCTTTCTTATAATATTAATGAATAAAATGAAAGCAATATCACAGTAGCTCACAAGACAATATACTACTAGCTACGAGCTGAAAAAATTTTTATCCCAGTTGTGAACCAAATTTATTTTACCAGTAGGTGCCAGTCTCGGCTCACAGAACTGAGACCGGAGTAATTGCTTATTGGTAAATTCTGTAAGAGGGATTTCTGTTTAAAAAATGTAGAATAGCAGAGATTTTATGTCAAGAAAGAAGGCAATTAATGGATTTTGAAGGCAGAACACAATACAAGCTCCTGAACAAACCTATGACTGTAACAACGACCGGAAATAAGATTAATCACTTCTTCCAGAATTTTCATATTGATATAAGGAGACACTATGCCCATAAGAAGGGAGTGAGAAAGGAAAAGGGAAAAAATATGTAAGTGGCGCTTATTAAAGTGACTTCTCTGGTTACCTTATCTTCGCTCCTCTCGTTTTTGCTTTTATAAATTTTTTTGATGGATGTGGAATAAAAATACATAATACATTAAAACCAACATGACTTGATTTTTCTGTACTGAATTGTATTAGCCTGGAATTCTGAATCGAACAACGAGGAGCCCAGGTGACCACTATCTGTGTGTATTGACTTTGCTGTCACTGAAGCAAGGTGTATTCACATACTAGATCAAGATTTAGGAGAGTCCTTGGATCATCTTTTTGTGAGCAGCTCAAATATGCCCAGAGTCAGGTGCTGTTCACTCTTGACTAGGATGAAATTGTACCTGCAATAAATGAATTGTTATAGATATGATGTAAAACAAAAATTTTTTTTTTGAGTGAATTAGTCTAAGGGATATTTATAGTATCTGGATTACTAACGCTTTCCATGTACACTACAGTGCCTCAAACTTTTCTCTGCCTATTAGCCTTATAAAATTGTATATATAAATACTTAAAAGGGTGACATAGCATTCAAAATCCAAAAGCTCCAAAATAAGTTTATTTGCTCCAGGAAAAGCTAAAGCAATTCTGAACAGAAGCTATGTTTGCGAAGTACACCCATGCACAGAGGTGTTAATTTTCATGCACAAATATACTGCTGCTATCCAAATGCATAAAGGTATACCTGCAGCTTGCCAAATTAGCTTTTCTTAGTTAAATGGGAGACCAGTGAAATGCTGGATCAATAAAGCGTGAAGCTGGCTCTCCCTTTCCAAAGCATTCGAGGGTCAGTTGTGGACCTGCTAATTGACCAGGGTGAATATACACAGTGAGTGAAGAACTCATCCTCATTAAATAAAATGTCCCTACCCACAGGCTCCCTTATGTATGACCCAAGAAGCGGTGCCCAGGATAGGCAGAAGAAATGTGAATTAATTTGCACATGCTAAATTCTCCTAGCAATTTTCTCTACCCCTTATTTTTTGCACATAAGGTATAGTGGATTAAGAGACAAAATTATTCCCAGTCTGAAAGTCACTAAAAGAGCACTGAAATACATTGAAATATGGTGAAAATTATCTCAGAACACCATTCTACTCCCTATTCCTTGCATATCTAGAGATTATGCCTGTCCAGCTTAGGAAAAATGTAGAAAACAGGTTCAAATGGAAAATAAAAACAAAACATAGCAAAATCAAGCAAACTATCAACAAAGAAATTTTGACCACTGGCCTACTGTGTAGTTTAAAATCAGGGATGTGTAGGTTGAGTGGTGTAACTTTAGGGGCACCACCAGTCCTGGAATCAGCTAGCTGACTTCTGTCTAAAGTTGACAGCTGCAGCCAGGTGAAATTCTGAAACTAAATGATACAGTGCATGCTGCTCCTTAGATGGTTTCATTTTTCTTCATTTTTATTTTTCTCTAAATTATAAACACTTCATGTTTTTTAGAAAATCACAAAGAAAATTGATGTAATATAAGAGAATGAAGGCAATTGGAAAATTTTAGGTCATATTGAGCCAAGAAAAGAAAGTTAATTTAATTTAATTTCAATACAATTACATACCTTATGCCAATCCTATGTGAGTATGATATATGTTATTCAGATATAACATATGAAGAAAAGTGAAAAAGAAATCAATTCCAAATTCGTTAAAATAATACATTATTGGCATTACTGTGGTGCCAGCGAGGGCCGCACTCCCTTTAAAAACTCTAGAAAATAATCCATTCTTTTTCTCTTTCAGCTTGTAGTAGCTGTTGACATTCCTTGGCTTGTGGCTGTATCACTCCAATCTCTGCTTTCTTATTTATTTATTTATTTATTAACATCTTTATTGGAGTATAATTGCTTTACAATGGTGTGTTAGTTTCTGCTTTATAACAAAGTGAATCAGTTATACATATACATATGTCCCCATATCTCTTCCCTCTTGTGTCTCCCTCCCTCCCACCCTCCCTATCCCACCCCTCTAGGTGGTCACAAAGCACAGAGCTGATCTCCCTGTGCTATGCAGCTGCTTCCCACTAGCTATCTGTTTTACGTTTGGTAGTGTATATATATCCATGCCACTCTCTCACTTTGTCCCAGCTTACCCTTGCTTTCCTTTTTACATTAACTACTCCTCTGTGTGTGTCAAATCTCCCTCTGCTTTGCTCTTACAGGATACATATGATTGCATTTAGCTCTCAACTGGACAATCTAGGATAATCTCCCTATCACAAGAGCCTTAACTTAATCACATCTGCAAAGACTGTCATATAAAGTAGTATTCATAGGTTCCAGGGATTCGGATGTCTTTTTGGGGTCCATTTTTCATCCTACTACAATTATCAGTTGTCACTGCAATGTTACCATATCTGTGCTCACCAATTACTCTTTGGTAGTACTCTTTAGTTATTTGGTCCTAAATTAGCCTAATTAGGAAGGCTAATTCAGAGGCATTTAATAAAACATTCCTTTTTCCTTCATGATTGAACTTTACTCTTTGCAGTAGTAGTGAACATTTTTACTACTTGAAACATTGTAATTAGAAATTGAAACACTACTTGAACATTGAAATTAGAAGGCCCTTCTGATTCTACAGAAATCTCATAAAATAAAAGATTTAGGTAATTCAAGAACCAAGTATAATCCAAATGATATTGGGCATTCAGGGACCCAACCTCCTACTGGTTTCATGCTGTTTAGTTAAATTGCCCTGGCACCATACAAATACGGTACCCATAGTTCATCCAAATTCTAAGCTTTAAGGCACCAAACAGCTAAAGTGTCATTGAAATATTTCTGTATTGAAGCCAGAGAGTATATATTCCCCAGAGTTGAGAAATCTTTTCCCTCCAGATAGACAGTGCTCAAGTTAGAGGGATAGGGATACAGAGTAAATCCAACAATGCCAGATATCAAGAGAAGACTCAATATTTGATAACTATATTTAGAGCATATAAATAAGAAAATGACTAGGACTTACTAATAAAAGCCATGAAGAAAGAATTGGCTGTCCTAGTATATCAGGGAGAGAGAGGGAAATCAGAGTATCTCAACAGTACTAATGAAACAGGAGGCAAGGGGGCAGGGCACAACCTTTAAAAGAATGCCATAGCCACAGTACATGATGAAAAATAGTGAGAACCAACTAGGTCCAAGATGGTGGAAAATTCAATTTTCAGTAGACCTTGAGCCTCATTATATGCTCATTGTAATACATTAGCATGCTAAATGACACACCCACTAGTGCCATGACAGTTTTGAGATCAACCATAAAAGGTCAGAAAGTGGGCAGTGGCCCAATTCCTGGAAATCCCCACCCCTTCCCCAAAATAGTTGCAATAATCCTCCCACTCATTAGCCTATGAAATTACCCAGCCCATAAAAACTAACCACACCATATATCAAGGCCTCTTGCTTCTTGCTTTCCGAGATGGCCCACACCCTGTCTGTGGAGTGTGTTTCTCCCAAGGCCTCTCACTTTCTGAGATGGCCCACGCTCTGTCTGTGCTGTGTTACTCTCTAAATAAATCCACTTTATACCTATCACTTCATCTCCGAATTCTTTCGCGACCGGCAACACTAACTCAGAGAATTATTTCTCCAGCCACCCTGGTTATCATCAGGGTGTTATTAGATACTGCCTGTAGTTTGTGGGATTAGGTCTCTAATATAGCAAAGGTTTGATCATGTCCAACAGAATCAATTTTAATCTTCATAAAACCTGTTAAGTAAAAATAAACAAGAACCAAAAACTTGAAGTAACCCTTCCTGTAGGAACTTGACAGAGTATCCTTTACCTGTACAATAGTGTGGTAGTTTGGATGCCTAGTGTCAAATAAAAATCGTCACTCACCATCTGGCACTACAAGCATGGAGTCACTAGCCACTGCAGTCACTGACCTTCAACACACATTGAAAGGATTTCAGGGTGGATATCAGGAATGAGGCACTCTGTGCTCTGGGAAAACTGGCAGAACAGGCCTTCAGATAGATATTTTCAGAAGATTTTAGGGGCCCAAATTCTTGCATCTTCTCATATGTAGAAAAGCACTAAAATCATTAACGGAGACACCTGCTTCTCATGACTAGTGGCAAATATCACATGACTAGTGGCAAATTTCACATGACTAGCAGCTAGCTTCTGCAAAAATGTGTGTTTGATTGCATGTGTCCGCCTTCACCAAAGTCACATATATACTGACTTCCTCCCACCCCCCACCTCTTCAGAGTAGTTCCTCAGAGCTATCTGAGATGCTGTCTCCCGGGCTATAGACCTCATTTTGCCCCATATAAAACTTAACTCACAACTCTCACATTGTGCATTTTTTTTCAGTCGACTCTAGATTGAGTAAAAATGATACTGTAGTCCCAGCCTTCCTTACAGAACTTCCTCTAGGCTCCTTTCACATTGTGGGCAGCCATGACACTGACCTAAGGGCTTACCAATTTATTTTTTAAAAGTTAGGTTGTGGTAAAATGAGAAAAAAAAAACACAGAAGTATACATAAATCAAAAGGTTATAGCAGATTATTTCTTTTCACTTAATATCCATTCTCCTTTTTTTTTTTTTTAAGTAATAGAATTTCCATTTTCATGTAGGTTGCAGCAAGACAGCTAAAAGACCACATTTCCAAAATTCCTTATAGCTAGGGGTGACGTGACCAGTTTCTTGCCAGTGAAATGCAAATAAAATTGTAGTGAGGCATTTCAAGAAAGGTATGGGAATTGAATTTTAGCGAAATGGGAATTGTTTCTTCTCCTGTCTCTCTTTCTTGCTTCCTGTAATGCAAACAACACGAAGTCTCCTGGACTATAGGTACCCTTGGAAAAGGAACCAATGTAGTCAAGGTGGTAAAGCAGAAATATTGAAGGAATCTTATTTTATGGGAAAGAAGGATAAACACCTACCTTATTTTGTTGTTTGTTGCCACTATTGTTTTGACGTTTTTGTTACATGCAGCTGAATCTAATCCTAACTTATATATTATTATGTGTGTCATTAGCTATGTCATTGTGTTATTGATAAAATTCACTCAAAAATGTATTCTGCAGCCAAATGTCAGCAGGTCTAGGGCTGCAAAAAACTTTGTAGATTAGTAAATATTGTAGGGTTTCTCTCTCTTTCTCTATATATGTATATAATGTAACTTTAAGGGAAATGTTTACCCTAAAAGCTAAATTCCTTTATTTCTTGAGCATAAAATATTAAAATTCAAAATTATTATCTACTCTTTTGAAGACCTTACACAGCTTTGATTTTACGGCATTTGCAGTTCACAATTTTCCTTGGACTTTTTTTTCGTTCCAACTTCAGATGTGACCTTTATCATCTAAGTCACCAGTCAGCAGTTAATCTTATGTTTTGATGTCATGTTTCATGGCTAAATTGTTTGGAAAGTATTCCAATTAATATGGCAAGGTGTTGGAAGGAATATACTCCAATTAATATGGCAATGGTTAAGTATTTTGATTTCACATATCAGCTACAAGTTATAGCTGCTTTGGTTAAAAGACAATTTGTCCACATGAATGTAAAAATAACTTGTATCTGTCATGCAAATTCACTTGTATGATAATTCCTTAATCCCTCATTTAATTTTCTGTCAATCTAATTTAACCTGTTGCTCAAGTGCATAAATATACTAGTCAATGATATGCACTTGGGTTCTAAATATAGACGTATCACATATATAAGATAAACTTTTTTTCCTACATCTCCATGAACCAATCTTTTGATTTCAAAGGTAATGCTCTGGGTCATATTTAATTTTCAGTAGCTAAGGGGATATTCAAAAAGGACACTTCAAGTGCAATTTTGCTAACATCCTTATCAAGTTCCATAATCATCAGATTTCTGGTAAATCCAGACTGGTTGTAGTGGAGTGTTGGTGGGGGAGGGGCAGTTTTATACTCCCTTTAAAAATATAGGTATGCTTTGAGGCTAGTCAAGTCAGAATGCCAACTGTAAATGAGTTACTGTAATGATGGTAGATAGTACTTGAATAACACCACTTACAAATACACTCTTTTAGAAGGTATGAGAAAAATGTCATCTATAAAGCAAATTTGATCTTGAATTAGGGACCAGTCCCATTTTACCCAGATCATCTCTAAACACAAAATCCTGGAGAGAAATGAGTATTGTTCTACTGACTAACACATAAGTCACTGTCACCTCATATAACTGCATAATAAGACCTGTATTGCTTTACTTTCACAAAAATGAAGAAAAAATCTTCTATTTCTAGCATTCTCTCTATGCTTGTTAATATGTACAACTACAGAAATTTCTGATGTAGATTCACTTTGATCTACTGTAATACAATAGTATGTAAAATATAGCAGTCATTACTACCCAGGCAATTGTACAGAACTCATTTTTCTTAATTAGGTCTTACTACCCTTCGTGAAGGAGCAACCTATTATTATTCTTTTTTGGACAGTGGCCCAAAACACTAGTTTTAAAAAGACAGCTCCAGTTTTGGTTTTCCTGTCTGAAATATGTAAATGCCCAGAAAATTTTGGAACTGATGATCCCCAACAGCATTGGGCTGTTGACAAATTACAAAATTCTCTGTGAATAAATATTTTTTACTATAAAGCTGACTGGATATCTTCCCTTTCACAAATCATTTACAGTTCTTTAAACTATGTACCAAAATATATTAGGCTCAGCTTCTCAGTTTGCTTTTTGCTCCACTTATCCACACTAAGAAAAGTGTACGTAGGAAACTTATTCCAACTAAGCATAAATGCTTTCAGTTTTCTCTCTTGGAAAAAAATGGTATTTTAATGCATTTAGAAGTTTTCTTTCCATTTGTAGTGTTATCTATTGTCATATATTTGTCTATATACTGAGAAACTCTACTTGTATATCCCAGCATCATCACCTTCCTTTTTCGTAAGTCACCTGGGGAAATTACTCATGGAAAGTTTTGTTAATTCAGTGTGTTTGTTTTTCTTGATTGCTTCTTACCTCTCACTTCCCTGCATTACATGCCCTTCCCTTTGGCATCTCTTGAATTGTTGTTTATGTTGTTATGTGACACTACCATGTGCTTTTAAACTCTACATATGTTTACATACTGTAATATGTTCTTTTGGGGAAGCCACCAAATCTTATTCTTACTTTTCATTTGCCCTGACCTCCATTCCAGATTAGAGGATAGAGTTGCTTCTTTCTAAATACTTAATGACTTGGTGATTACCTCATACTTTTGCTTTAAGAATACGGCATCTCGGGGCTTCCCTTGTGGCGCAGTGGTTAAGAATCCACCTGCCAATGCAGGGGACACGGGTTCGAGCCCTGGTTTGGGAAGATCCCACATGCCGTGGAGCAACTAAGCCCATGCGCCCCAACTACTGGAGCCTGCGCTCTAGAGCCCACAAGCCACAGCTACTGAGCCCGCGTGCCACAACTACTGAAGCCCGTACACCCTAGAGCCACAACAAGAGAAGCCACTGCAATGAGAAGCCTGTGCACTGCAACGAAGAGTAGTCCCCGCTCGCCACAACCAGAGAAAAGCCCACGCGCAGCAATGAAGACCCAACACAACCAAAAAAAAAAAAAAATACGGCATCTCAACAGACTTCAAATTGGGCAGCAATATGCAAATTAGCAGCAACACATAAATTTAGTTTTGGAAAGTGCTCTGGCTATTTTGTTACTCTTCCATATTTAGTAATTTAATTCCCACTTAACCAAACGAAACTGAGGCACAGGACAGATGCGTGCTTGGGTATTGGAGGAAGTGGAAACATGTCTGGAACTGAGTTATGGGCTTATGTTTTTTCAAATCTTTGTGTTACTCTTTTTTGAGCCAGAGGGAATTAGCTAATAGGAGCAATGTCCAAATAACATGGCTGAATTGGGTCAGTTCATATTGCCAAAGTAAGTTGATCATTAGGATTTCTGTTAAATACCAAATACCAAAGGGTGTTTGGACTGATGAGAAAGGAGTTTGCTGAAATCCTGTTGAAATGACTTCAGTTAACACTGGGATTCTCGTTTTCTAGCCTGTATATCTATGTTTATGTTTTTTCACTTCCAATCTTTTAAACACTGGGGAAATAAAATATACAATGATAAAGACCCAACAGAAAACAAAATAAACAGTCCTGGAAGTGGTATTAAAACTACCATTGTTTGCTTATCTGTTACTGAGAAAAACGATGCTTTATTTTTCTAAATCAGGAATAATTTCAAGAATTTAATTTGCCATTTTAGAAACAGTGTTATCATAGCATAATTGGTAATATATGTACATTTGAGTCTTCTTATACACTGAATCTGGAAACTTAAGCAAACAACAATAGCTAATATTCACTGGATGTTTACTGTGTGCCACATACTATACTATAGGCCTTTTCATTATTAAACATCACAATAATTTATTAGGTGGGGTTATTATTCTTCTCATCTTCCATATCAGGAAATTAAGGCTTAGAAAGGTTAATGTCAAATAGGTAATAAGTGGTGCGACTAGGGACAACTACCCATTCATTCATGATCAAGCATTTTTATGTTGGGCTTATATTGTTGTGGCTCTTTTATCAGATACAGATGTTTTTGAATGGTTTGTATAATTTTAACATTATCTTAAGATTAGCATTTCTATGACAAACATATTTTTCTATAAGCCTAAAATAGGCATAATTAATAATGCTCTATGATTGCAGGTGATTTGCTATTTATATGATAAAAGATACATGTTTAATATATTTGAAGATGTAAGGTCTCTGTTTTGTCTCAGAGAGATAATAAAATGAGATGGGTTGTAAAGAAGTTTTCTGGTGAATTATAATAGCAAGATTTTGATGTACTTGGATTTGACTAGTAGGGATCATACCACCTTTCCACTTCACGTTCCCTCCTTCCTCTGTCCCCATAAATATTAGGGTAATGTAAAGTTGATATTTTTTTCAATGGAACTTTGTCATTTGCTTTAACTTTCCTCACATCTTTTGTGCAATATCCAAGTAGTGGGAAAATGCATTCATATGTGGGTCTTGGCTGGATATCTCTAATGCAACTCGTTAGTCTTCTGAGAACATATATAGCACAGAAATCATACAAGGTTGATATTTCTAAAGCTAATGAGCCTCTGATTAGCATCCGACTAGCTATAGTTAGCAAGATGTATGCCCTTCCAGTGATTTATAGTGATTAACATAATCCAAGATTCTTTCTCATCTCTAAAATTTGTCTTATCAGCTGGCTTAAAGAAACGCCCTCCCCCTCCACACACACTTCTTCCAATGTTCTTTGTGGGAAACAGAACAAAATAAAATATTTTTACACTAAAAGAAATTATTTTCAGTAAAATATATTTGTTGAAATATTCCCTGGGAAGAAGGAAACAAAAAAAAAACATTGTGTAGAATATGATGGCAATCAGGAAACTGCACACATAGGGTTATACACTGATGTGTCTACATAATATAACTTTAGAAGTTCTGGATAGGTAATGATGGGTCTCTATTTGAGTCCTGAGTTAAAGTTTCATTAATTCCTACATTTATTCATTCACCAAATATTTATTGAGCATATGCCATATGACCTTAAACTGTGCAGGCTTCTAGAGATATGACCAGGAACAGTACAGACATAGTCCCTATCACTAAATACTTAGAGTCTGGTGGGGGTAGGCTGGTAATTAAGTAAGCTATGAATTGTGGTAAATGTCTTGGTAGGAGAAAGGCATGGCAGGAAGAAATAATCTAGTTGGGAAGCTAAGGAAGTTTTATTAGAGGAAATGATTTCAACCTGAATTTAAAGGATGAAAAGAAGGTAATCAGTGAAATAATAAAGTGTGTGTGTGTGTGTGTGTGTGTGTGTGTGTGTGTGTGTGTGTGAATGGTAGGAAGGGATGCCTAGTGTTCTGCAAGCCATTTTCTGAATCTGTTTTCTTATTTGTAATACGAAACGATTTGGTCACACAAATTCTAAGGTCTCTCTTTGCTTAGGAAAATGCTGTTTCTCTGAAATCATAAAAGCAACATTACATTCATGAGACTAAAAGAGTCAAGCTCTCCTAATGCTTAAGCCGTATACTGTTGCATCAAAAATTCTATCTTTTAGGGCTTCCCTGGTGGCGCAGTGGTTGAGAGTTCGCCTGCCGATGCAGGGGACACGGGTCCATGCCCCGGTCTGGGAAGATCCCACATGCCGCGGAGCGGCTGGGCCCATGAGCCATGGCCGCTGAGCCTGCACATCCGGAGCCTGTGCTTGGCAACGGGAGAGGCCACAACAGTGAGAGGCCTGCGTACCACACACATAGAAAAAAAGATCCTCTAGTCAAATAATATAGAGGACACATACACAGGCTAACAAGAAACTTTCTAAGTATCTGAAATACTACTAAAATAATCCTACTGGAATCATGTAAAGTTCACTATAATATTTGGCTTTTTACCAATAATAACTTTTCCACTAATGTTAAGAATCAAAATGTACCCAGATGTGTTTTAAATTCTGTTCCCTAGATTTAGACAGAGAATTACATTAAGGTGCAGAGTAAAAAAATGTCAGTCGATTATTAATTATCAAGACATCTTGGGGAAAAATGGCTTCTATAGATTAATGATTTTATTTGAATTATAGGAATGGACTATAGAATGGAAATATATTCTGGTATAAAATTGAGCATAATGTTTTATGACAATTTAAACATAATATTTCCCTTGAAGTACAGATTTATATGTGTAGTTATTTAGCATCTCTACTTTGAAATCAAATTATAAACTACTGAGCCTGCACTGTGGAGGCCACAAGCCACAACTACTGAGCTTGCGTGCCACAACTACTGAAGTCCATGTGCCTAGAGCCCTTTTTTTTGCATGTCAAAACAACCTTTATTCTGTTGCTATCATAGTAAATGGACACTCCATGTTTCATGTGGTTCAACAAATCTGTAATTCTTAATGCTTATTTTCCTTTCATAACCTAAATCAAATTCATCAGCAAATATTATCAGATCCATTTTCAAAACTATCTAGAATCCATCCACTTTTTCTGCCTTGAATTCCATCTCATTAATTTATTGCTAACGCCTCTTAACTGTTCTCTCGACATCTGCCTTGAGTCCTTTTGATCTATTCTCAACAGAATAGCTACAAGTTTCCTTCTACTGTGACAGTGTACCTAGTATCATATAAACCTCTTGATAGGAAAACTATTAAAGGTAGATAAAGTATTTTTAAAAACAGCTTTTGATTTTTTGATTGTATTGGGAGTAAATATTGAAGACTGTGTGATCCTGGAGAGACAGAAGATGTACTGAAAGGGAAATTGGGAAAAGTTCCATTTACAATAGCATCAAAAAGAATAAAATACCTAGGAATAAATTCAACTAAGGAGGTTGCTATAGACTAAATCTGTGTGTCCCTCCCCCACCAAATCCACATATTGAAAACTAACCCCCAGTGTGATGTTATTAGGAGGTGGGGTCTTTGGGAGGTGATTAGATCATGAGGGTGGAGCCCTGATGAATGGGATTAATGCCCTTATAAAAGAGGTGACCTAATAGACGTTGTTATAGTCTTTTTGATGTTTCCATTTGGTTAGGCTATAGTCCCCAGTTATTCAATAAAGCACTAATCTAGGTGTTGCTGTGTAGGTATTTTGTATATTTGGTTAAAGTACATAATCAGTTTACATTAAGTAAGGGTGGATATCTTAGGTAATCTGGGTGGGCCTGATTCAATCAGTTGAAAGGCCTTAAAAGCAGGATTGAGGCTTCCCTGAGAGAAGAATATATTCAACCTATGGACAGCAGCTTCAGCCAATGCTCATGAGTTTTAATCTATCCCTCCTGATGGCCTGCTCAAGGGAATTTGGATATTCCTAGACAGCTCTCACAATCATATGAGCCTATTCCTTGCAAGAAATCTCTTGATATATATACTGGTGCTGCTTCTCTGATTGAACTCTGGCTGATACAGCTATCTAACACAAGATGTCCAACTTCCAACCAAAACTTATTAAACATACAAGGAATCAAGGAGAAAACAAAAATAAAAACAAAAATCCAACATACTGTCAAGGAAGAATTCAATCAATAGACCAGGCTCCAAATGTTGAAATTAGAGAAATTAAAACAATTATGGTTAATATGTTAATGTCTCTAGCAGTAATAAAGACAGACAATATATGTGAACAGGTGGGAATTATTGGCAAAGATGTGTAAGATATAATAAAGAACTAAATGAAAATATTAGAAATGAAAAACATGTTAAATGAAGATAGTCTTTGACAGTTTATCAGCAGACTCAACACAGCTGAAGAAAGAATCAGAAAATCTGAGCATAGGTCAATGAAAATTACCCAAATTGGGACTTCCCTGGCTGTCCAGTGGTTAAGACTCCTTGCTTCCAATGCAGGGGGTGTGCATTTGATCTCTGGTCAGGGAACTAAGATCCCCCATGCTGTGCAGCATGGCCAAAAATTAAAGAAAACAAAAAACAAAAAACCAAATTGAAGTACAAAGAGAAAAAAAAGTTGAAAAAAACCCCACAAAGCATTATCAATTATCCAGATGTGGGACAACATCAGTAAATATCATATGTGTAATTAAAATCTAGAAGGATAAGAGAGAGAGAATAGGGCAAAAGAAATATTTGAAGTGCAATGGATAATTTTTCCCCTGAAATTAATGTCAGACACACACACACACACACACACACACACACACACACACACACATCACATTTAAACTTGTAAACCAAATATATAAAGAATACTTTGAGGACACTGAGGAAATAATTACATTCAGAGACAAACAAGATAAGGATCATAGTACCTTCTTTCAAATAACCATCTAAGTCAGAAGGCAATGTAGTAATAAAGTACTAAAAGTGAAAAATAATTTTCAACCAGATTTTTATATATATGGCAGAATATCCTTGAAGGATAATTAACAAAAATTTTATCAGACAAAAATGAAAAACAAATTACCAGCAGAAAATAAGAAATATTAAAGTTCTATGATATATTAAATTATTAGGTCAGTTTATTAAATATAACTGCAAAGTATCTGAATTCCCATTTTGTGTTTATAGGCAAATCTACATGAAATGTCAGATTATAATCAGAAGGCTAGTTGGTGATCACAACATAAGAACAGAGGAGGTTAAATTAATAGAATGTTTAATGTCATCAAAAATCATGACTGATCACACAGTAATCATGTATTAATTCCATTAAAACATCACAGACAGCTTGCTGACCTGAAAAGTCAGTAGCTGGAGAGGAACATCACACACTGATTTTTCCAAGAGACTTGCAATTGTTGATAGCTTAGAATTCACACATTTCAACAGCTAATGTTTCAAGTCTTCTCTACCTCAGGTTGACTCTTCTTTTTTTCTCTTTCTATTTTTCATTCTTTTTTATGCTTTCCTCTCTGATCTATCACCCTTTTAGTTTACACATTCTTTCTTTTAACATATTAGCACATGCAATCTTTTTACCACAAATACTGACTTAAGAACCACTCTGTTTCTTTAACATAGACTTGAATTTCTATGCCTTCTTTTGGTTTTATAGCTTTAATCTAGAAGAGAAATTTAATTTCCCCTACTTCTAAGTATTGCGTTGGCTTTAAGATATCCCTTAAAGAAGATATTTCTACTTTAAGTTTGCCTATTTACTGCCTAAGATTAGCCACCGTGTCTTTAAATTTACTTGAATAAAACCCCATGCACTTTAAATGTCTTTGAAAGATCTATACAATCTGCATCATTTAGTTACCCATCATTTTTCTGAGCTCATTTCCTGTCATTTTTAATAAGCATGTTCTTGCTCTACCAAAGCTGCCTTCCTCACCATTCTCTAAATTCAACTATTTGTCTGCATATCACCTTACTCTTGTTTCATCTCCCTGTAAAGTTGTTCTCTCTAAAAATATACATAGCTTGTTTCCTCACTTTTTTGGTCTCTGAACAAATGTCACTCTATCATAGAGGCCTTCTCTTATTAACTCCGTTCACTGTAGATACCCCTTATTCTACTTATTTCTTGACTTACTCTTACCATCATCTGACAACTTCTGATTTTTTAATTTAGGGTCATGAGAGGAGAGACTCCATTTGGTTCACAGTTGTATACCCGACAAACAGAAAATTTCTGGCATAAAACTAGTTTCTGTAAATATTTGCAAAATGAATGAATGTATGTCAGACACTACATTAAATCCTTTCCCAGTCTATTATTTCAGTAAATTCATATATCAACTAATTTTATAGATGAGGAAGTAAGAGCTCAGAAAGGTTAAAATATTTTGGTATTTCAAAGTTTGAAAAATTATGTAAACTCTGCTAATCTGCCAGGAGTTGTCAGCCATGATGTTCAAAGACTGACTTCTCTGACATATGTCATACTTGGTGAGCTCTGAAAAAATAAGGATGTGAGGTAAAGATCAAGGGGAATATTGGAACAAAATACATAATTAAAGGAAGGCTGGCCCAGACGAAACTTCCAGGGTTCTCAGGGTGAAGGTAAGATTGAGAATAGAGAATAGAGATTCTGGACTGGAACGTAATTATAGACGTAGTATCACATAATCGTGGCAGAGAAAGGTGAAAAAAGGGTGAAGATGGAAAGAAAAAAAAAAAGGAAAGCATGCTTTGTTATTAATGAGAATTTTCCTTACACAGGAGGGCTAAATGTCTTGTGTCTGTATCTCTAGACATATTTCAGAAGTGGAGTGGCTCTCTCTGTCAAAGCTATTCTAAAAGACATTCCTACTTTGTTTTGGTAGTTTTATTAGTTGAAATGAGGACAATCTTATAATATTTATGTCTGTTAGTTAATGTTTCTAGTCTGCAGAAGAGATAGTGTTCATATAGCCTCTCTCTTTTTATCCAGGTCTAGCAACCTCAAATATAGTCAGCATTTAAGAGATGCTAACTTATGACAGTGATGATGATTCAGTAGAGAATTGACCTTTCCTTTTGAAATAGAATACTTGTTTTATCAGTTTGACTGATAAATCTTGTGTTATGGAAAGAGATATAGCCACTGAGTCAGAAGCAGTCAAACTCTGTCTAAATCTTTCACTTGTAGCTGGTGAATGTACTTAAATTATCAAGCCTACATGGGGGGATAAAATACATTGTCCTGATCATCTCAGAGCATTGTGGCAAATGTGAAAGTATTTTGAAACCATAAAGTCTATTGTTATAGGAAATTTGCATTTAATAGATATTAATTTTCCTTCACTCTGAATAGACATTTTAATTTCTGGATTTTCCTGTTATTTTTAAAAAATTATATTTTCCACAACCTTGTCTTCTAGAGGAAGATGAATTCCAAATGTTGTGCAGCATAGATCCCATAAGGCTTTTCTCAGAATATTATATTGTTTATCTTCCACATTTCAAGTCACACAACGAAATATTCATGTGGAAATTGCAGGGAATTAAAAGAGGAAAAATAAAGAATTTTAAAAGAATACTTAATAAGTGTCATAGTTTCTTTTCAGATTTTCAAGGAATTGTCATAGCTGAATATACCTATTCCATTACCATGCCAATCTAATCAGAGCTCTGAATAATAAGACAAAAAGACCTGCATGTGGAACTTGGGGGGTTTCTGTAAGTTGAAGTCACAGCTACTTATCAAGCTGTTGTGGAGGGATTATTGGTAACTGATGGAAAGAGCCATTTTTTGAGTTTTGATCTTTACAATATAAAGGAAATCTTCAAGTTTATCGTCCCAAGTGCTAAATTTTGGGATAAGTAAAATACTTGATCAAGACTAATTCTACAAAGTATGTACATATTTGTATAAATATTTTTCTCCTGTTTTACATATTCCAAGATCATAAATGAATCAACTTAGAATATTTTAGCACTTTAAATGCGCGATACTTATAATTTAGTACTTTCAATGCTACCAACGAAGTCTATGGTATATATCTTAAGAGTTGATTATTCCAAGATATATATATTTGAAAACATATTAAGTGACTTGAAATAGAGGCTATATAGTCTTCCCATTATTTCTTTCTAAAATTACAGTAGTCTTCCTATATAATTTCTAATGTGGAATTAGAGATTAGTACTGCTTATTAACACCTAGCAGTTTAGCAGAGGTTAAAGGCTATATTGTGAAAGCAGATGGGCAAGCTCCTTAGTACCACGTAGGGATAGCAACAGAAAAATATGCCTGGGGAATCGGAACAATTTTGTTAAAAAAAAAAAAAAAAACTACAAAATATTGTAGTTTAAGATATAAGAAGTACATACTGTGGGAAATGCTCCAGTGACATGCTGGTCATGTGTCAATTTTGTCTTTATGTCTGAGTTCAACATTAATTATGTTTATAATAAATTAAAACTGTTTTCTTTCCTGAATGGAAGGGAAAAGGGTGAGAGAAGAGTTCCTTACTAAGAAAATGGGATGGAAGACATAATTGAGAAAGTAAGGCAGAGAGAAATGATAATATAAGAAATAAGGCAATTAAAAGCAAAAGAAAGAATAATATTACAAAGGGGAAAAGAAAAGAAGAAAACACTGGAATCATTTTACAAAGATCTTTTTACTTCAAAAGAGAAGAGGGTGAAATCTGATCTTCTGTAAATTAATAAAAATTCCATATATTTGAAAAGGTTAATTCAACAGTGTGACATTGTGAATATCATAAACATATATCCAAAATATTACAGTATATTTATACTCCATGTCCATATTCACCTCACTCACTGATTTCACCTGACTTAGGTGATATAAACAGGAAAGGATAATTCCTCAAATCACACCTTGGTAGGAAACTGAAAGGAGGCCCAGATCGGTCCTGCATTTTATTGTTATCTATTTATTTATTTGGTCTTGTATTCTTAAATTTGAAATGTTTGGTATAATAATAAGGAAAACAGAAATGATTCAGCAGCTATTTTCATAAACAGGATCTGTTTTCTGGATCATACATGACACACCATCACAAAATAATGGGCTCCAAGTTAGGGCCATAGGGTATTTCATAACATTTAGTGTGTAGGTTGTAAATGTTTTTGTAAATGTCTTGCTGATTTTGTGAAAAGATCTTTTAAGTGATAAAGAGCAAATGTCACCATAGTAAGGTGAACCTGAATAGAATTGGAGTGGGTAAAGTATGGCAAAGCGCAAATGAAATGCTGAAAATGAGGAGAATAAAAAGCAGCAGGAAGAAGGCATGTGTCTAAGTGTCTGGGATGTTGGGCAGTAGAGGCTAGGCATCATTGGTTTGTCCTAACTCAAATTACCCTCACACCTGGTCTTTGATCTATGCTCTGCTTTACCTCTATCTTTTATATCTCAGTGAAAAAGTCAACCAAAGTACCAGCTATGAATTGAGCAGATGGTATTGTCAGCAAAGATATTCCTTGTAATATCTTGTAATCAGTTGACCCACTGAATTACCCATGTTCTGTACATAGAGTAAGTGATAAAGTGATGAGTCCATCTTTCGTAACACTTCCCAACTATTCAGGCATTTAATTAATGTTCTGTTTACATACCACTTCCAGATCATTAATAAAGATGTTTAATAGAACTGAATTTTTTTTAAAAAAAGATCTTTTGCTTTTCTTCTTCAAGAGAAGAAAATGTGAGTCTATATCATTTTGCCCTTTCTAGTATGTCACCAAACTTAAGCTCTTTTCCTATAATCCAGTATCATTTCCCTTGGCATGTTCAAGTTTCTGCCCGTATAAAAAATAAAAAATTCAAACAATCAAATTAACCTCTTTCTAATTGGTAGTCCATTTGTCTACTTCCATTTATGGCAAGATTCTTTAAACAGCTTTCTTCATTCACTGTCTCCAAATTTTTTCTCCCCAATTCTCTTCTAAAAAGCTTTAAAATTTAGCTTCTTTATCTACTATTCCACTGAAAGTGCTGTGGCAAGCTACCAGTCATAAGTTATCTTAATGCTTTGTTAAAAACGAATCATTTCTCATCCCTATTTTATTTGACCTTTCTGCAGGGTTTGCCAGATAAATCTCTCTAAGGAGCCTTTCCATATGATTCCCGTGACACAGTGATTTTCAGATTCTACTTTTCTCATTGCTTTGTCTTCAGACCCTGACATGGTCTTCTCTTTCTCTGAAAATGTTTTAAAGGTTGACATTTCCTGGGGTAAAATCCTTTAAAATCATCTGGATTTCCACTTTCTCCTTCGGGGTTTTCATTCATTGTCACGGCTCCCAGTAAATGGTAATGACAGCAACTTTCATACCTATTTTGAGAACTTCAGATCCACTTATCTGACTTTGTCCAAAATAGCTATGGTATGAAATAAATTAATTAAAAAGTAAATTAGTAACTAAGATTTTCATGTCTTGACTATTAATTTTTTGCATATTCTTGGGTTTGACAAAATTATGAGACATTCTTATATTTATGGTCATTTTACATGTGCAATAGATGTTATTTAAACAAATTCTCATCACTGATTCTCTTACATAGAGAGGGGTACATCCTTTTTTTAAAATTAATTTTTAGGGAGTATAGTTGATTTACAATGTTGCGTTAGCTTCTGTTGTACAGCAAAGTGAATCAGTTATACATATACATATATCCATTCTTTATTAGATTCTTTTCCCATATAGGTCATTACAGAGTATTGAGTAGAGTTCCCTGTGCTATACAGTAGGTTCTTATTAGTTATCTATTGTATATATAGTAATGTGTATATGTCAGTCCCAATCTCCCAATTTATCCCTCGCCGCCTTCCCCCCAGTAACCAAAAGTTTATTTTCTACATCTGTGACTCTATTTCTGTTTTGTAAATAAGTTCATTTGTACCAGTTTTTAGATTCCACATATAAATGATATCATATGATATTTGTTTTTCTCTGCCTGACTTACTTCACTCAGTGTGACAATCTCTAGGTCCATCCATGTCACTGCAACTGACATTCTTATATTTATGGTCATTTTACATGTGCAATAGATGTTATTTAAATAAATTCTCATCATTGATTCTCTTATATACAGAGAGGTACAGTCTTAAAATGATCATTCTTTACTTAGTGCAATGGAATCTGAATGGATTGTATATAAGTATCAACCCAAATGTCTAAGCTTGTTGTCTCTTGACAGCTCACATGAAATACCGCATTTCATATTTATGATCTTATTTTAAATAAAAACTCCTGCAGTCAAATCTAGGAGTCTCAACACTGGAATCACTGACCTCCTGTATTTGTATCCCAACTACAATTGTGTTTGGGGAATTGGAGAAACATGACTTGTATTCTTTTTTCAAACAGCACATTAAATAGAACAAGTTGCAGGACTGATATAATGCTCAAAGCTACAGGAAATTGAAACTTATAAACTTCTAAATTTACAGTATATAACAGGTTAGTTTTCTACCTTTAACATCGAATTAGAGTATAATTTCACATATTGCTTTTTTTTTTCTTTTTTAAAAAAGGAAACCTTCATTTTCTTCCTCCAGTCTCTTTTATTCCCTAGCTGGCTCTGCTCAAAGACATCAAACTGAGAAACATCAAAAATGGCATGGGAGCTGAGCTGTTCGCACTAGAGAATTGTTTTCTTGTTGTGAGTTTTATGCAGAGAAAGAGCTGAACTTTTGGATTTAAGTTTAGTTTAGCCTTCTGTAGCAATAATTTTTTTCTAAATTTGTTTGACATCCCCAAATAAATGCTGGGAAAATTGACTTTCTGTGGGAAATCTGAAGTATCTAGAGAACTTTGACCACGGAGTTTAAAACAAAGAAGGATGACAAATTCTGATTTGTTTGTTTTGATTTATCAAAGAGCTCTGACCTGAGATAAAACAGAATTGACTTTTTAAACTTAAAAAAAAGTATTAAGTCCCCAAAATCATGAGAATTGTCTTTTAATCATTTTGCTTAGAGATTCCATTGACTTGAATGGATATTACACCTCGTTCCCCACAGGAAAGGATGAGAATTAATTGTTTCACAAACTCTTGTCTTTAATAATAAGATTGTGTAAGTTATTTGAAAGTATGAAATATAAATGTTAAATTACACATTCAAAGGCTTTGGAATTTGTTTGTAGAACAACCAACACAGAAATATCTTGCATTGCTTTCATGGTTCAATTTTGTCAGCCTAGTGTGCAAAATAAAGAGTAAAGCTCAGGGTTACAGCTTTTCTGCTTATATATGTGTTGACAGATTGTGCTTATCAAAGTCTAGAGGTTCAAGGACGGTGGCATGGCAGTCATCACTGGTTCAGCCATGGCTGTCTTTAGCACTACAGTGGTTTTGACAAAATTGCAAATTGACCTCAAGCTGCCCTTGAAAGTTGTAAGCTGAGATATGGCAAGCATATGCCACTAGGCCTCAAACCCAAACCTGCCAAAATGGTAAGAATTGGTTGCTGAGTAAACCTGTTAAAAATGTATCCTTTTACCAATTAAATAGATGGAATGAGTTTATATACTGAATTCATTTACTATTTAAAATGCTTTACTTAGAAAGTGATTGCTAAACAAGGAAAGAGAAAAAATATTCTTTTTTAGTATGTCAGGCTAAAGTGATGTGACTTCTTAGAATGTAACACTTAACTTGAAAATCAGTATGACTACAAAACTATTTACTTAAGGTAGATGAAAGCAAAAATACTCTTCATTTTAAAACACTTGCTTCAGCAGACTGTATTTTCAATTTATCTGAGATGACGTACATTTTGCTGAGCTAACATGGATAACAACGAAAATCATCAATGCTCAAATATATTGTCAGTGTTTCCATGGAGACCAAAGAAATCATAACCACTGAGTTCAAACATTTTGAGAAAGGCTAAATACCACACCACACATAAGGTGAAGAGTGAATGGGAAGAAATTAAATAAGTGATAGAAATGCAATTTTATATATGCCATGCTTAATATGCAATAAACTGAATTCTTTATTCTCCTTAAATTCTCCCAAATAAGTACAGTTGTGGTATGTGATGTAGTGAGCAATAAGTACCTTGACCCTGAAGTCAGAACACTTGGGTTTTAGAACTGACTTTCCCTTAACAGCTGCTCATCTTAGGGCAAGTAGCATAATTCAGTTATTAATTCCGTTCAAGGAGCTTAAAAGGATAATAAGTCAGAATCGAGATGAGCAGCTGAAGAGTCAAAGGTCTAAAACCAGCAGAGATTTCAAGCTGCCTTGCCTACATCTTTTTTTTTTTTAGCCCTCAGGATGGTACCTTTTTCAACTTGCTAATATTATGCATTTCCTTAGCCCTAGTCATTACAATCTGCATCTTTGTCCTAGAATCTAGTTCTACTTTTGCAAGGTGGAGTATAGTAGTATGTTGGGATTCTTCACTTTTCCTCTTATGTGGTTGGTGAGATTCACATAAACAAGAAACTTGAACATTATTTCAAAAACTGATACTGGAACTATCTTTGAGGGAACTACGAGTAGAAAGTGATGCCCAAGAGTATGAATATGTGAAGGGACAAAATGAAAGAGAGAGAGAGAGAGAGAAATATATGAGGAAAAGAGAGGAATTTGACTTTCCATTTGAAACGGAGAAAGTGTTTCTAATAAGAGGAGAAGAAAAGAAGGGGAAAGAAGAGAGTAGATGGTGAAAGGAAGTTCCTCAGAGGTCACATAGCCACAACATAACTTAAAAAGAGTAACGTCTCCTGTGCAACTTGACGTTGTCTACATTTCTGTGATGAAATCCACATCTAAATCATCTCACCTCCACCGTAAATAAATCAGATACTTACTCCCAAGGTTGTGTGTACGTTGCGGGGGAGAGGAGATTGTCTTTTTCTTAGTAAACAAATGTCTTCATTTGCAAACATTTATTGAGTATCTTTTGTCAGGCATTGTGCTAGGTGCTGGAGATACAGTCATTTTAGGAAGAGGTGCAGGAAGGAGTTTATTAGCCAATTGGGCAAGCATTTAAGGTGCCCATAGTAAGTGCTATAATTGAAATATACATGGGTACTACATGGGAGGAGGGGCACATACATCACACAACTCTAAAGAAAGATGTCTTAGAAAATATGATTCTAGAAACTTACTTTTAAAGGATGGAGTGCTAACTCTTTTTCTATAAAATAGGGTGTGTAGTAATTGCTTTAACTGCTTCACAAGAATGTTCTATGGAGCAAATGTGATAGTAAAATCATTATAGCTAGGAAAACACCATACATACATGTAGTATGTATATCTTGATGTTAAATAGCCCTATAAGAGTAAGGCTAGAATCAGGAAAAATCAGATAAATATGAATTTATCAGATGATATTGAGATATTACTTTAACATTTATTCTGCATTCATTTAATAAAAATAAGCCTGTTTTCTTTCTTTTAAATTGCATGTATCTTTTAAAATGTGTTAATTAAGGAATATTAGGTTGAGCCATATGAAATTGCTATTTTGGTTCATTAAAGACAGTTGAATGTTAGCAATTTCTTATGCTTCAACCTAGTATGTATGTCGGACATACTAGTTTAACTTTTCTGAAATTGATTGTTATGTTACATTTAACCCACATCCATAACTGCATGGCACTAATAACGCACAGTGATTATGGAGAGTAGTTAATGTAATGACGGTTACAAAGTCTGGTTCAAAAATTTTCTTAATGCAAGTTGGCAAAAAATTTTGCATTCTTCTTTCTTGTCCTCTCCATTTAATTTTGCAATTGTATGAAACAATTTCTTAGAAGGTATATTAAAGGATTTTAAATTTCTACTAAAACAAATCACTTGCTCCCTGTTATCATAAATTGTTTGCTTTTGGAAGTTTAGCTAATTGCTAGGAGCAACTTCTGGTACTTGCCGGTGGCAGGCTGGCCTTTCTATTTGGAGGTCAGACTAATAGTTGCATGGAGAGTTTTGTACTCAGATTTTTCCAATACTCAGCAAGTAATGGTAACTACCAGGGAGGAAACTTTGTAACTTCCATTCAAGAATTCTCTCTCCTATCAAAATGGACTAATTTTTCTTTCTCAATTTTTTAATACAGAGGCATGTGTTAAGACCTGTCTTGTCACCTTGATTTTCAGTCATAAATGTTTTAGTATTTGCTATAACTCAATGCTTATATACCCCCAAAATTAATATGTTGTAAACTAACCCCCAATGTGATGGTAGTAAGAGTTGGGGGTCTTTGGGAGGTTATTAGGTCACAAGGGCAGAGCCCTCATGAACGATAATAACACCCTTATAAAAAGACCTCCGAAAGCTACCTTCTTTCTGCTTTCTGAGGATATACAGCAAGAAGACAAATGTCTATGAACAAGGAGACAGGTTCTCACCAGACACTGAATCGGCTGCTGCCTTGATTTGGGACTTTCCAACCTCCAGAACAGTGAGAAATATGTTGTTTATAAGCCACTCAGCACATGATATTCTTATTATAGCAGGCTGAATGGATGAAGACAGTATTCTTCATAGATGGATAAACAGGCTAGTTGTCCATCAAAATCCACTATCCATTGTAATATAATAATGGCCATGAACATGGCTAGACTATATTTGCTAAACTCTCTTGCAGCTAGGTATGATTATATGATATGACTCAGTCTTCTCAAATGGATTAACAGTAGAGGTGATATGTGCCAGGACTGTAAGAGAACAGATAATCATTCTCTGTCATCTCTTTCCCCTTCCCTCAAATCTGATAATAGAAACTCCGTATTTCAGTTTTAAAGGTTCACCCGAGGACAATACTGTAGCCGATGGCTGAGGAGTAGGTTGGAAAGAATCTGGGTCCCCCGGGCAAAGTTCTGCACCATCTTAGAACTCTTACACTTGAGAAATAATTTTGTATTTTGTTTAAAAAGCTGAATCTGGGGAGGATTTCTTTGTTAAAGGGGCTAGTGTTACTCTAAGTAATATAGCGACCCATCCTAGACTGGTAGAATCCTCCACTAGGGCAACTATGTGATGTGCTAGAAGATAGCTTAGTTCTACCTCCAATTCTGCAAGGACATGGAATATACATTTCAACAACTTCAACTATAAATTGCTAGCTTTGTTAGAAACTTTTGGTGCTCTGCCCAGACCCACATTACAGGCCTGGTGGACCCAAATCCAGCCACAGCTAATGGGACCATTTTCCTCACCTGGATATGTCTCTGAGGTTATACCTTATCCCAGAGGTAACTCACAGCCAATACTGCCAGTCCCCTTAATTCAAAGTGGTCAATTATGAAATGGTATTTATTTGCAGGCATTTGTTGAGAATCTTCTACATGCCATGCATCATGCCAGGTAATACTGAGTTGAGTAGAGGCTTTAGCTGGATCCATCCCTTTGCCAATGTTCTTTCCTGGACCTGTCCTTCATCCCTCACTCCCATATAGGTGTCACCTGAGAGAAATTTCTCATTAAATAATCTGAGCAAAATCTCCGAGAAGGTGCTGCTTCTACTGAACCTAGCTTTAGAGTTCAAATTAAATGATCATGAAGTTCTGTTCATTAAAAAAATTACTTAAAACCAGGAGTAATCATAGAATTTTATGCTTATAAGTGACTCTATAATCTGTTGGTTTCATTTTACATTCTAAGGCCTTGTAAACTCTTTTTCCCAATATATATTCTTTTGCATATATTGGAAGATTTTGGCCACCATTTAAATGATTTTTTAGTTTATTTACAAAATACATGTGATTGTGCTGGAAATAGATAGAATGGTTATTATGAACAATGTTAGATCATATTTTAGAACCTCTATGATAGGGAGAACTTTAGCACTCATATTCACTCCAATGCAGTTAACAATTTTATTTTTTTCATTTTTAAAACAATTCTTTCCTTTATTCTCTTATTTCCTTTGTTATAATTAGATCATTGCTAATCCCAATGGATCAAATAAAAATTTCATTCTTCTTTAATGTAAAAAATAGGCTAGCGTAAGATATTTCTTGGAAACTTCTCTATGAATCAAAATATTTTGGAAGGGCAATTCAACCATGTAACAAACTTTTTGTTAATTAGTACTTGAACCTTTCAGCTCCAGCTTTTTTTATAGCTGGAAATGGGGATCTAAGAAATTTAATCTTGAGTTTCTTGGGAAATTTTTAAGTGTAGAATTCTAAGATCTTTTTATCTGTGGAATTAAAATCCAACCCTTTCTATTGATATTATACATTCAAATTTATATTCAATGAAGAACTTTAAATAATGTAATTAGTTATTGATAAAAACATGATTTATAATATTCAAACATCTTGAGTTCATATTTTTAAAATAAATTTATTTATTTATTTTTGGCTGCTGGGTCTTCGTTGCTGTGCGTTGCAGCAAGCGGGGGCTACTCTTTGTTGCGGTGTGTGGGCTTATTGCGGTGGCTTCTCATTGTGGAGCATGGGCTCTAGGCGCGCAAGCTTCAGTAGTTGCGGAGTGTGGGTACAGTAGCTGTGGCTCGTGGGCTCTGGAGCACAGGCTCAGTAGCTGTGGTGCACGGGCTTAGTTATTCCATAGCATGTGGGATCTTCCCGGACCCGGGCTCGAATCCGTGTCCCCTGCATTGGCAGGCGGATTCTTAACCACTGTGCCACCACGGAAATCCCTGAAACATCTTGAGTTCATATTATCCAGATGTTTATTTCAGCTATAATGACCACACCCTGCAGTCTCAACTTCTACCAGTGAATCAATAGTTCGTGATTGCCATATTATCTATCTAATGAGACTTTATAGACATTTCTCAGAAAGGAAAGTAAAACAGTAAAACATAGGCATTTTCTTGTAACTTATTTCTTGTCATAGATAATGGCCTATGTCTAGCAAGCCAATTCCATTTTTATGGTAAAAGAGCTACTTCTCTTGATTTACTTAAGCCTATGTTCCTCAAACACTGTTCTTAAATCATTCAAACATTATTTCATTAAGCATTATAGTAACTTGAAATTTGAAAACTTTGGTAAGCTAATGGATATTTAAAGAAAACATAAAATTATAAAGTTCAAATTAGTCAAGTGATAGTTTTCCCCGTTCATTATTCAGAAAATTTTTAGAATTTGAGTGATAAAGAAAGTCAGATTAAAAATCAATAAATGTGATACAATTAAAACTTAAAAATTAGTTGCTTACATTTTTCATGTTCTCTTCTGGACTTTGCTCACATTCATATGCAAGTTTTATATAGTTTTATCTTCACAGTTTTATCTTTTGCTTCTGACAATATTTTAATTTGAATAACAACATACCACTGAGAAAGTGTGCCATAATTAGCTGTTTATATTTTATAAATTAAAATCTCTATTCATCATGCCATGTAGAAATATTCATAAGTAAAATAATTGAGAATTTTCTTTTTATTGGTTTCATGGTGTTTTGTATAGCTGAAAGCATGATAATTTCAGTTCTCCAAGTGTAAAAGGGAGAAAAGGTCACCAATAAAAAGCATAATCTGGAAAATAACTTATTTCATTACATACAAGTAGAATCAGGCACGAGTTGGATGAAATGTGTTTTTTTGTTTGTTTTTCGTTTTGTTCTTTTACTATAGAATTACTTTTCTGATGGGCAAAAGGGAAATTAAAGCATTTATTAGAGCTCTGTGTGTGTGTGCATACTAAAGAGAAGACTAAACTATATTACAGACCCTGTAAAAAATTAATAAACAGAAACCTCAGAGTTAGGGGACTATAAGGGGGAGCTCTCGTGCCCTGAGATGATAGCAGAGCCCAGCAGAAAGAAGAAAAACTCCTCTTCTCTCCAGGCAAAGACTCAGCCAATAAAAGCCATGGACTCTGTTTGCTACAGCCCTCCCGACTTCCTTTTCCTCTTTATAAAAGTGCTCTCCTTCCCTAGCCATGTGGGAACTCGCACATGGCTCACCGCGGTTGCAGACCCTAAATTGCAATTCTCCACTGATCCTGAATAAACCAATCTTTACTGAAAACATGTCTGGCAGTCTACTTGTTTTAGGTCAACATGCTATGGGTAGATACTAGTAAGTTGATTTTTTTTTTTTTTTCAGGTTTTTCCAGACAGGCCCAGATTGGATCTTTGGTCTAGATTTTTATTTTCACTGCAATATTGAAAATGAATAGTGGAACAGTTCCCTTTAAACTTTAATAAAGAATTGTGCCTTAGTCCCTAAATAAAATCATGATTAGAACCATAGAAACTTGCCAAATAGTTCTCTACAGAGACTCTTGAGATTTAAGTTGTGACAGAATCTGATTCACTGACAATGCTTAAGGCTGGAGTCAAGATTCTCATAAATTTTAACAACGTGGCTCCAAACCTGACCCTGTCCAATTACTTTTCTGCATTGGAAGTGATTGCAATTCTGGATCATGTCTAGGCTGCTCAGTGCAGGTAAGATTTAAAAGCCATTTTCTGTAAAAAAGCTTGCCTTAGCAAGATAAATAACGTGTGTGATCATTTCTCTCCAGTTGGTTTGCTGGCACTTTTTGGTTATTATTGAAATAGGAGTAATGGCATATTCTGTGGTTTCTCCTATTCTTTTAGGACAAAAGAATGAATGTGGATTCCATTAAAATTGGAACAGGAACTATTTTAGAATGAATCCCTGACGTTTATGGACAGATATTAGCTATATCAGAAATAGTCTCAGGTGTGGCTATTTTCCAAGTTGTTAAGGTTGTAATATAAAGAATAAGTTTAAAATGTCTGGATCATTACTTTAATTCTTAGCTAACAGGAAAAGTCAGCAATATGGACAGCCATGCACAACAAGAGTATAGGGTGGTAGGTACAGCCATAAGGAAAACAACAAAAACTAAATTTTACCAAGAATTTCTAGAAATATTTTAAAGTTGTGTTAAACCACCACATTTCATGACTGTTATGAACAGCATTTGCTAAAAGATTCTGAGAATCTCTTCTGAAACTGATATTCACCAAATGTCATGCTGTAATTACAATTAGAAAACAGCATTGTGGTGTTCCATATTCATTAATCTTGGATAATTGTCACACCAAATGTGCAGTTTTAAAAGCAAATAAGATCAGTTGCTGTCACTGAAAGCTTTATGCAGAAATCAAAATCAATGCTCCTTTTTTTCTACTTAAGACTGTACAATTATTGGAAGATGGCAATTAGAGCAAAACTTATGATTTATAGCTCTAACAAATACAAGATTTCTGCTCCAGATAAACAGGTTCATAATTCTCTCAGTACTAAAATGTTTAATAAACTTTCTTTATTAAAGAAAGATACACAAAATCTATATATATTATTATAGACCTTGTGAGGCCTTCTTAAGAATAGCTTAGTTATGAAAAATCCATTTGAAATTCCAAGAAAATTTTTATAGTAGGGAATGAATCACTCTCTATGTTGAAAATCATGCTTACTGAGGCCCAATGTTTTCTCACAGAGGACAAGGTAGGGCATAAGGAGGTTGGGGCAAAATAAAACTATTCTTTATGATTAATATACCAATTCCATCACTGTGGAATGACTCTCAAATTTCCATCAGAATGCAGATCCCTGGTGCCTACACCAGGAAAAGACTTTCTTAAGAGAGAGATAAGGTTCAGCATTTTAGACAATTTTTGTGCCCTAAATTTAAAATCAAATGGATGCTTGTAATTTCTCCCCTAGTTTTAAAGAGAAAATGAGTAAGGATTATTGGCTTTATGGCAGATCCCATAACTCCTTCAGAACTTCTTAGGTATGTGGTTTTGTCATAAGGGTGAAAACCCATCAAATGTGCATCCTAAACAAAATGAGGTATTTGGATTTCTTCCATGAGTAACACACAAGCCCCTCAGGACATTGTCCTATTTTGATCAGGCTAGGACTTGCCAAAACCCCAGAAAGGACAGCTGAGCAATATGGTAAGAAAAAAAATGTAGCTTTTACATTAGTTTAAAAATTTTATTCACTAATGTATTTTTATTTCATACATACAAAACAATATATGTAACCTATAAGCAAGTTATGGAAGATGTTTATAAAATGAATACTGTGAATTTATCACCCAACTAATGACACAGAATGTTACCAACAATGTTTAACCTCCCTGGTTGCACCTCTGACTTTTTCCACTGAAGTTAAGCACTACTTCGAGTTTATCATTCCCTTGCTTTGTTCATGTCTCCTAATGTACACTCACAAGAAATTATCTAAGGTATATATCTACGAGTAGAATTTATGGGTCATGAGTTATCCATATATTCTTCTTTGCTTGTTAATGCAAATTTGCTTTCCAGTTTACCTATACCAGTTTAAATCCCACTAGAAATGTATAAATCCCCATTGCCCCACATCTGAAGAAATTCTTGGACTTCTCAGAATTTAAAAAAAAATTGAAGTAGTTCATGTAAAGTGGTATCATAGAGATAAAATTTTTCTCACTCATATTTCAAAAGAGAATGAATATATTTATTTGTTTGTTAGCCATTGACTGTTACTCTTCTAAGGAGAGTTTATTCAAGTCTTTTAGGAATTTTCTTTATTAAGTTGTTGATCTTTTTTGAATTGTAAGAGTACTTACTATTGTTTAAATATTGATTATTAGTTGGTTAAATAGGCTGCAAATAGTTTCCCAGTAGGTAACTCATATTTTTACATTCTTTTACTAACAATAATTCTTAATTGAATGTAGTCAAATTTACCTGTTTCTTTTTGGTAAGCTGTTTTTGCATCATTTTAATCAAACATTTCATAGATCCAGAATCATAAAGACGTTCATCCACATAACATCAACAGAGGAATGGGTAAAGAAGATGTCGTATCTATATACAATGGAATATTACTCAGCCATAAAAAAGAATGAAATAGGCCATTTGAAGAAACATGAATGGACCTAGAGATTATTATACTAAGTGAAGTAAGTCAGACAGTGAAAGACAAATATCTAATGATGTCATTTATATGTGGAATCTAAAAACAAAAAATGATACAAATGAACTTACAAAACAGAATTAGACTCACATACATAGAAAACAAACTCATGGTTAAAAAAGGGGAAAGGGGAGGAGGGATAAATTAAGAGTTTGGGATTATATGATACACACTACTATATATAAAATAGATAAACATCAAGGACCTACTGTATGGTATGGGAACTATATTCAATAATTCAATATCTTGGGACTTCCCTGGTGGTGCAGTGGTTAAGAATCCACCTGCCAATGCAGGGAACACGGGTTCAAGCCCTGGTCTGGGAAGATCTCACATGCCATGGAGCAAATAAGCTCTTGCACCACAACTACTGAGCCTGCATTCTAGAGCCTGTGAGCCACAACTACTGAGCCCATGTGTCACAACTACTGATGCCCGTGCTCCTAGAGCCTGTGCTCCACAACAAGAGAAGCCACTGCAATAAGAAGCCCTCACACCGCAACGAAGAGTAGCCCCCGCTCACCACAACTAGAGAAAGCGTGCATGCAGCAACAAAGACCCAACGACGAAGACCCAATGCAGCCAAAAAAATAAATAAATAAAATTTAAAAATTAAAAAAAACATAAATAATTCAATATCTTGTAATTACCTATAATGGAAAAGGATCTGAAAAAGAATACACACTCACACACACACACACACACTTTGCTGTACACCTGAAACTAATATAACATCGTAAATCAACTATACTTCAATTAAAAAAAAAGAGTAGGTAGACATTAACAGGTCTTTTAGGTGCAAATGTACATTTTAAGTACATGCATAGCATCTTTCCTACAAGCTTCTCAAAATATCAAACATTTAGATAAAGCAGCCCACATGATAATCAGAGCTTTTATTTTTAAAGTCAGATACACTGAGATAGATTTACATATAGAAAAATTCATCTCAGTTCTGAGTTTTGACACACACATATAAATCAAATACAATATAAATACGTACAATCATGTAACCACCGCCACCAAGGTAAGAACAGTTCCATCTCTCCAAGAAATAACTTGTAGTCCTTTGTTGTCAATCCCTGTCCTCACCCACAGTCTGAGACAACCACTGATCTGTTTTCTGTCCCTAGAGCTTCATCTCTATGTATGTCTTGTCCATTTTTAACATTAGTTGCTTATTAGAAATGTTTACTGAACACCTACCACATCAAAGGCACAAAATTACACCAGTCTATTAATATTCAACATTCATTTCTAGTCAGATTCGAACATTGTTCAGAACAAAATAAATATCAATTTAGAAATAGCCATATGCAAATTTCTCCCATAATCACTATACTTTTTTTTACTTTCTAAGTCTAAAAATGGAGACAGTGATTGGTGGGAGGTTTCTTAATCAGTGAATGATGATAAACAGTTTCTGGAACTCACACTGACTTTCAAAACACAAAGCCTTTAGAGCTGTTTCAGCCATAGCTTTCAACTGTAGTCTTTCTCTGTGTTGGAAGAATTGAAGAGTCTAGCACTGCAAATCCCCGCTGATTGCACCACCATGTATCTAGACCTGGGCTGATTGATTTAGGTGAAATTGGCTGGAACAGATTTGTACCATCAACAGAGAAAAAAACAAAACAAAAAAGAAACTAGCATGTTGATACACATTATACTCCAAGTTATGCCTCTTCAAAATCAGAAGTGAAAATCAAATTGTTAAGAGTTTCTCTTGAGCTTTCCTTTAGAAAGGTTCTAGCTTTGCAAAATGGCAGTTTATTTTTTGGCATAGAGTTTCCCATCTGAATTGATGAGCCTTTATTTTTGTCAGTAAATTACTCACAATAAGTTGGTCAAAGTCTTTCCCTTCGACTTCGGAAGTATGGATCTAGGCAATTCCTTTCACTTTTCCCCTTGAATAACAGTTCTTTTTTATTTTAAACTAAGGGTATTGTTTAGTGTAAGTCAAATCAGAAAAGTTGAAATATGACTAAATTATCTTCATAGTCAAAGAGTACTAAGATTATTCAAAGTCCTAGTGTCATTTTATTACCAAATATACTTTCTCCTCCTTATGAATTAATATTCAAGCAACTTTTGACTTGAAATACTTCAATCTGTTTCAAATAAAGGAAAACAAAAAGTTTTAAAGCTCTTTTATTAAATCTCAGTAACTCTTAAGCTTTTGAACTGCATCTATGCATAGCTTTCTCATTTCTCCACTTACATAAAATCACAATCTTCTTTATGGTAGGGATAATATATATTTTTATCTCCCACTGTCCTCAAAGTTATTCCAAGCACATTAGAATCTATGTGATTATTTAGAAAATATTTAGAAAATAACTAGTTAATTAAATTTCCCACAGGTACAAATAAAAATCAGATATTTTAGCTGTAAGCCTGGGGGAATAATTGCATGGGGCTGTCAAATTAAGCAATTCATTAAAAAATTTCTTTTACACGTGCAGGCAGCATCTCTTCTAGGAAGCCTGTCTCACAACCAGTCTAAGCTAGTCTCTTAATACACTGTAATATAATAATCTAGTAATTTGATTGTTTCATTCACAAAACTGAAAATACCTTGAGATTATGAACGTGTGGCTTAATCATTTTTTTAATCTTTCCTGTAGAAAGCATCTACTTCATGTTTGTTAAATAAGTCAATATATGTTGAAACTATTTCTTTCATACTATAGTATGCTGTAAAAAGAGAAACTATTTAAATATGCAAGATAAGTAAAATATATTATACCAGGTATACAGTTAGAAATATTGACTTAAATGTGGTTTTCATTGCTTCAGGAAGTTATCAAGAACACAAGGCAACAAAAGTGGAGTGTAGAGCAAAGGTACTTTGTGTCTGCAGAAACTGGAACTTAGGCATTGAACCACAGTGGACTTCCCCAAATGTATGACTTTGTGTCTCATTGACAAAACTCAGCACACTGTAGAGGTGGCAATGAGCAGATAGGTCCTATTGCTTATGCTTTTGGTGTCATACCCAAGAAAATACTGCCAAATCTAATGCCATGAAGTTTTTCTCCAGTTTTCTTCTAAAAGTTTTATGAGTTTAGCTCTTACACTTGTCTTTGTCCATTTTCAGTTAATTTTGGTGTATGATATAATGTATGGGTTCAATTTCTTTTTTTTGCATGTGGGTATCAAGTTTTTTCAACACCGTTTCTTGAAAAGACTGTCCTCTCCCCATTGTATGGTCTTGGCATCCTTGTCAAAAATCATGACTATGTATGTGAGGGTTTATTTCTGGACTCTCTATTCTATGCCTCAATCTGTATGTCTACCTTCCTGTCAGTACCACACTACTTTGATTACTATAACTTTGTTGTAAATTTTGAGATGAGGAAGTGTGAAATCTCCAGCTTTGCTATTGTTTTTCAAGACTGTTTTGCCTATTCAGAATCTCTTGAGATTCCATATGAATTTTAGGTGTCATATCTAAAATGTCATCACCAAACACAAGGTCATCTAGATTTTCTCCTGTTATCTTCTAGGACTTTTATAATTTTGCAATTTACATTTAGGTCTGTGATCCATTTTGAATTAATTTTTGTGACAGATAAAAGGTCTGTGTCTAGATTCATTTCTTTGCATGTTGACTTCCAGTTGTTCCAGCACCATTTGTTGAAAGACTATTTTTTTATCCATTGTAATGCATTGCTCCTTTGTCAAAGATCAGGTCATATGTAATTTAAAGTGATAATTTTTAGACCATAATCCTATCCCCAACAAACTTTTACCCAATGGCTTTAATATACATTGTTGATTGTTACCAGCATCAATTGTTATATTGGAGATTGCAAAATGAACCTGAGTTTAATTGATATTTTTATAGCATGAAAATTTAATGCAGTAAGTTAGCTCCATAATATCTTTTAGGCTCATAATATTAAAAATAAATGACATATTCCAAGTTGGAGTATTTTAAAGAAATACAAAGAAATGCTTAAAACCAAGAATAACTTGGATCAACATATAAAAATATACCATAAATCGTATGTTTTTTATTTTTAAAAAAGCATTTTAATTGTCTCATATATTGGTATAAAAGATCTCATATTTTTATTTTAGTGCCTTACCATAATATATTATTCCAGTAACTTTTATAAAATCCAAAGTTTTTAGCAAAATATGCTACCCCTTAAAATAGACTCTGCCTGGTTCTCTGAGCTTCTCAGTGTTTTCTACCCTCCTTTTCAATACTTGAGCTCCAACCATAATAAAATTCTTGCAGATAAATATGCTTACCAGTTCAGAGCCTTAGGATTTTACACATGCTAGTATTTTATTGGAATGTGTTTTCTTCTCAATCACTTGCAAAATCCCTATTCTCCTTTAAAGTTTTAAATCTAGCATTATTCCCTTGGGAAACATCCCAGATTGATTTTAGTTAGAGTTGACTATTCTCACCTGTTTCTCCCCCAAATCCACTATATACTCTTATCACAGCACCTAAGTCACTGTGTATGCAAGGGGCTTTTATGAGTCTGATTCCCATTCTCAAGAGTTAGCTCCTTGAAAGAGCAGGAACCTTATCTATGACACTCTGCTGGATATATAGAATAGTGGCTGCTGGATAGCTGGTGTAAACCCACCTAACATGATTCAAAATGGAGTAACACCTGTCAAGGGCCCCTGTGAAATCTCTTTCAGACACCCAAGAACTGTAAAATTACTGAAGACTACAAGTCTATTCTCCGAAAAACCACATCCTATAGAGACACAGCCAGCCCGGGTACTGCTGGACCAGGATAGACATGAACCCACCCCCTTTTCATGCACCTTGCCTTTTGAATCCCAATAAAAGACTCAAAGCCCCACCCTTCAGTGCCAATGCCACTCTATGCATCTGGTTCCTTTTCCTCTCTTGGAAAGTGAATAAAAACTCTCTTTTCTCCTCTTGCTAATATTTCTGTGAATTCTTTCACAACCTGCATCAGCTCACCTAACAGCTGGTTTCAAAGAATGTTTGATGATTTAATTATAAAAGTTTCAAGATATTATATACCACAAATAGAATGAGGAAGGGTCCTTAGGACCTAGGAATTACAGACGAGGAGCAAAGAGCCTTGGTGCAGGAAGCATTACAAAGACAAATTTCAGATCTCACACAAACACTGCCTATTTCAGAAATCACATTTAGGCCTGCCTTGTTTCTATTTAGGTAAGAGACAGTACTATGGTTTAAATATGTGTGCCCCCAAAATTCGTAGGTTGAAATTCTAAAGCCTGATGTGATGTGATGGTAGAAAGTAGGACCTTTGGGAAGTACTTAGGTCATGAGAGGAAATCCTCAAGAATGAGATCAGTGTTCTTATAAAAGAGACCTCACAGAGATTCCCTTGCGCCCTCCACCATGCAAGGGCACAGCAAAAAGACACTGGCTATGAACCAGGAAGAAGGTCCTCACCTAAGCATGCTGACACCCCAATCTTGGACTTCCTGGCCTCCAGAACTGTGAGAAAATAAATTGCGGTTGCTTATAAGCTACCTAGTCTGGTATTTTATTATAGCAGCTCAAATGGACTAAGACAAAAACCCCACTCTCAATATCAAAATCTGTGTTAAAATTCTGCAGAGAAACAGAATCAACAGAATACACAGAGATATATACAAGAGGATATTTATTATAGGAATTGGACCACTTGGTTGTGGAGGCTAAGCAGTCCCTCCTTGAAGTCGTCTGTAAGCTGGAGAGCCAGAAAAGCTGGTGGTCTATTTCAATCCAAGGCTGAAGGCCTGAGAACCAGGAGTTCCAGTGTCCAAGGGCAGGAAAAGGTGAACATCCAGCTCAGGAAGAGAGAGTGGAAATTCACTCTTAAACTTTTTGTTCTAATCTGGCTCTCACTGTAACAGATGATGCCTACCCATGTTGCTGAGGAGACATCTTTACTCAATCTACTGAATGAAATGCTAATCTCTCCCAGAAATACCCTTAAAATACCCCCAGAAATAACATTTTACCAGCTATCTGGGTGTCCCTTAACCCAATAGAATTTACACATGAAATTAAAAATCACAGGTAGGTTATAAAAGCTCTCTTTGGACTCAGCAGATTTCTGGTCTCCCAATGGAAACACTGGACTCACGTGTGTCTCATTGTCTAAGCACTCTTAGATATCAAAGATTTGAAAGGATTTTAAATGTACATTGATTTTTGGTTGAAAAAAAATTCACAGATTTCTGTATGCCAAGAATTCACTTTATCATATCAAAAAGAATGTGCAAATGCACACATCTTTTCGGCCTCCTATATAGAAGGTAATGAAATAGTTACATTTTACTTGTTAGGCCTGGCTATAAAATGAATGATTTTGGTAACTTAGGGAGAGTGCAAATCATCAGTAAACAATTGCTTGAATATTCTGGACTACTTGATGACATAGAAAACAGCTTTTCTGATTCTCAGATGTGCAATTACAATGTAGCTTGAGTTCCAAATCTGCTTGCAGCCCATGATACACTCCTGCTGAGTGAACTGTCTGATTGCCTTCTTGAAGGCATTTTATTGTTGATCACAATTTAAGTCAGTGTATTATTAATTTCATTTGTAACTTGATTTTGATATGCCTTTTTGCCATTCTTCTTAAATTCTCTGTAGCATTACATGAAGGGAGCTAAATGGGGGATGACAATGGGGAGCATTAACTCCACAGATGGTCTTACTGAATGGCTTTCTTCAATGTTCTCTGAGGAATTATGTCATTTTCAGTGATTGAAAGTTATTTTTTAAAACTGAGTTATCATTTCCACCAACTATAACTCTTATCTCCCACAAATAGGGCCACATCTGTAAGTGACCTAACTCAGCGTTTCATTAAAAAAATATCAAATGGTACTGTTTTTCAAAGTCTGCTTGAAGACCACCTAAAAAATAAATAGTTGTTTCTGGGTCCTTATTCTGGTAAGAATATTAAGTGATTCTTATTACTACTGATAGAGTAGTATAATCCTTACGTTTGAATTCAAGGGTAACTTTGAAGTTTAAGTTCATAATCAGTAAGAACTCTTAGCATACTATCTGTAAGATGTTTTATCTTTCATGAAATCCAGCAACGAAAATCTAATTAAAACATTATTACAGGGCTTCCCTGGTGGCGCAGTGGTTGAGAGTCTGCCTGCTGATGCAGGGGACACGGGTTCGTGCCCAGGTCCGGGAAGATCCCACATGCCGTGGAGCGGCTGTGCCCATGAGCCATGGCCGCTGAGCCTGCGCGCCCGGAGCCTGTTGCTCCGCAACGGGAGAGGCCACAACAGTGAGAGGCCCACGTACAGCAAAACAAAAACAACAACAACAAAAAAACATTATTACATTTGTCTGGGACCTAATGAAACTTCAAAGCTTTTGCACAGCAAAGGAAACCATAAACAAGACCAAAAGACAACCCTCAGAATGGGAGAAAATATTTGCAAATGAAGCAACTGACAAAGGATTAATCTCCAAAATTTACAAGCAGCTCATGCAGCTCAATAACAAAAGAACAAACAACCCAATCCAAAAATGGGCAGAAGACCTAAATAGATATTTCTCCAAAGAAGATACATAGACTGCCAACAAACACATGAAAGAATGCTCAACATCATTAATCATTAGAGAAATGCAAATCAAAACTACAATGAGATATCATCTGACACCGGTCAGAATGGCCATCATCAAAAAAATCTAGAAACAATAAATGCTGGAGAGGGTGTGGAGAAAAGGGAACACTCTTGCACTGCTGGTGGGAATGTGAATTGGTACAGCCACTATGGAGAACAGTATGGAGGTTCCCTAAAAAACTACAAATAGAACTACCATATGACCCAGCAATCCCACTACTAGGCATATACCCTGAGAAAACCATAATTCAAAAAGAGTCATGTACCAAAATGTTCATTGCAGCTCTATTTACAATAGCCAGGAGATGGAAACAACCTAAGTGTCCATCATCGGATGAATGGATAAAGAAGATGTGGCACATATATACAATGGAATATTACTCAGCCATAAAAAGAAACGAAATTGAGCTATTTGTAATGAGGTGGATGGACCTAGAGTCTGTCATACAGAGTGAAGTATGTCAGAAAGAGAAAGACAAATACCGTATGCTAACACATATATATGGAATTTAAGGGGAAAAAAATGTCATGAAGAACCTAGGGGTAAGATAGGAATAAAGACACAGACCTACTAGAGAATGGACTTGAGGATATGGGGAGGTGGAAAGGTAAGCTGTGACAAAGTGAGAGAGTGGCATGGACATATATACACTACCAAATGTAAAAGCGATAGCTAGTGGGAAGCAGCCGCATATCAGCTTGGTGCTTTGTGACTACCTAGAGGGGTGGGATAGGGAGGGTGGGAGAGACACAAGAGGGAGGAGATATGGGGATATACGTATATGTATAGCTCATTCACTTTGTTATAAAGCAGAAACTAACACACCATTGTAAAGCAATTATACTCCAATAAAGATGTTAAAAAAAATTATTACATTTGTCAATATTAATTTTAGAAGTAACTACTTATAAAGAGTTAAGTAATATCAAGAAGCAAGTGGAAATTGTAGTCAAGGTCATTTTTTATCTGTCACTTCTGATTTAACAATTATTTTCCCCGATCCTACTTGTATGGGCAATAAAAATAATTTATCTTTAAATGTGAATTTTTCACCTTGCATCAACTGGTTTACTTTTATAACATTAAGAATTGAGGAATCATAGGATATAGTCATATTTTTTTGCCAACAAATAAAATATGAACACATTTGTGAAATTCACTTTTACATAGACATGTACAAGGAGCAATATAAAAAGAAGAAAAAATATGCTAAATAGCCTATAGTATTAAGAGTGAGACCTAGATCCATCCCTAATGAATCCATGATTCTGGGTAATCAGTACTAGTCTCTGAGCCACAGTTCTCTCTTACGTGGGGATTGCAGTGTCAATAGTTGTGAAGATTAAGATGCCCTGAAAGTGCTTTATAATATAAAGGCACAATATAAAAGAGAATTCTTTTTATTTATATATCAGTCATTTGACTTTATCAACAAATCTCTCTTTTTTGAAAGACAGTAGCAAACTAGAAGTTATACAATCATTCTCCATTTGTGTTAGATCATCGAACCATTAGCAGCTTTGTCAGTGATGGAGGCCAGAAATAAACCCATACAAATAGAGTCAACTAATCTTTAACAAGGATGCTAGGAATACTCATTGGGGGAAAAGACAGTCTCTTCAACAAATGGTGCTGGGAAAACTGGATATTCACTGGAAAAGAATGAAACTGGACCCCTATCTTACTCCATACCCCCAAATAAACTCAAAATGGATTAAAGATTTAATATAAGACTTGGAACAGTAAAATTCCTAGAAGGAATAACATAGGAGAAAATCTCCTAGACACTGGTCTTGGCAATGGTTTTATGAATCTGATACCAAAAACATAAGCAACAAATGCAAAATTAGACAAGTCATACTACATCAAACTAAAGTTTCTTCATAGCAAAAGAAACAACCTACAGAGTAAAAAGGCAACCTATGGAATGGGAGAAAATATTGGCAACCAATATATCTGATAAGGGATCAATATCCGAAATACAAAAGGAACTCCTACAACTCAATAGCAGAATAAACAAATAACCCAATTTAAAAATATGCTACGGGCCCAATAGGCATTTCTCCAAAGAAGACATACAAATGGCCAACAGGTACTGGAAAAGGTGCTCAGCATCACTAATCACCAGGGAAATACAAATCAAAACCACAATGAGATATCACCTCAGAGTTGTTAGGATGGCTATTATCAAAAAAGCAAAAGATAATAAGTGTTGGTAAGGGTATAGAGAAATGGAACTCTTCTACACTGTTGGTGGGAACGTGAAATGGTACAGATGCTATAGAAAATTGTATAAGAGTTTCTTAAAAAATTAAAAATAGAACTACCACACAGTCTAGCAATTCACTTCTAGGTATATATCCAAAAGAATTGAAATCAGGATCTACAAAAGAGATCCTTGCTTTTATTGCAGCACTTATTATTCACAATAGCCAAGATATGGGAATGAGGCAGGAGATAGATGGACCCCAGTCTGAGCAGCTGGAATCTGTCCCCCATGGACAGATACTCCAAGATAAAGATAATGGCAGAAGCAAGGAGGCGCTGAGTCCTGCTTGGATTAAAGGTAAAGAGAACACATTTCTCATTCTTGAGGTCAAGGAGACCTCCCAAAGTACACACGTGCAGAAAGGGTCCTCAGGGGTAAGAAAAGGGAGGGGACACCAGACCATAATACCTTCTGTCAACTTCCTTGTGCTGGAATCCACCTTGGCTAAAAGATGTGCATGCACACAGGGCAGGGCCCTGGGTGAGACGAAATATGGACTCAGAGCCAGACAAAGCAAGATGACTGGCTAGAGGGAACATGGAAGAACTGCCCCCATATAAATGATTTAAACTACCCCAAAAGCACATGACTCTTTCTCTGAGCCTGCCTGTGTGTCTATTCGCATGTACCTTTTTTCTTCTAATAAACACTTTACTTGTTTTGCTACTTTCTGTCTCTTTGCTGAATTCCTTCTTCAAAGCAGGCAAAAAGCCAGGGCCCTACTCCTAGCTACTAGTCCCTGGTGGTCTAGTGGTTAGGATTTGGTGCTTTCACCACCACAGCCTGGGTTCAATCCCTGGTTGGGGAACTGAGATTCTGCTTCAAGCCACCACAGGATGCGGCACCCCACAGCCACCCGAGATCAGGAACATCCTAAATGTCTATCAACAGATGAATGTCTAAAGAAAATGTGGTATATATATACAATGGAATGTATTAAGCCTTAAGAAAGAAGGGAATCCTGCCATATGTGATAATATGGATGAAGCTGGAGGATATTATACACTTAAGTCACAAAAGGACAAATACTACATGATGGCACTTTTACGGAGTATCTAAAACAGTCAGACTTTAAAAAGCACAGAGTAGAATGGAGGTTGGCAGAAGAGAGCAAAATGAGCAGTTGTTATTCAATGGGTATAAAGTTTCAGTTATGCAATTTTTAAGTTCTAGAGATCTACTGTATGGACCTGTAGTTAATGTTACAGTTAACAATACTATATTAGTTAATAATACTATATTGTACACTGAAAAATATGTTCAGAGAGGAGCTCTCAAGTATTCTTACTACAAATAGGAGAGGTGGGCAGGAGGAAACTTCTAGATATGTTTACTACCGTAATGTGATGATGGTTTCACTGGCGTATGCATATGTTCAAACCCATCAAACTGTATATATTAAATATGCGCAGTTCCCTTGTTTTTCAAGTATACCTCAATAAAGCTGTTAAAGAACACACAGGGAATTAAGGTAATTCTCACATGCCCTGGAGCCAGGCAAACGGAGTGCATAGACATTTTTATTTTATTAATGAGAGGGCACAAAGAATGAGGTATTCTAAGTTTTTAACTTAAAATTAATTTGGAAAAGGAGAAAAAATTACTTTTGGCTTAAATGATAGCTGTAGAAAATACCTAATTTTTCACATACCTAATTTTCTAAGTAATTAGAAATATTTGAATCTAACAAAATAGTTCTATGGTTAATAAGGATGATTACATCCCTTACATCTATGAAGATGAACATTTAATTCTCATTGCAATGGATGTAGTGATAAATCGTAGGGGATAGTGATAAATTATTGATGATATCAGGATGCCATCTAGAATTTATTTCTTTAAAGCAGAAACACACTTATCTTTTATTATTAATTCAGGTAGGTAATATTTATTGAACACAATATATTGACTATTTACATTTTGTTTTGGTAACTGGTGGGACTGTTTTCCCATTTAGTATTTTCTAGGAAACACTCCTACCCTTTGCACGAGGATACCATATTTTTAATACAATGTGACACACCTACTCTATTACCGAACACAAGCTCCTGTGCCTGATGCACAGTGAGGTCAAACAAAGTAAAACTTCCAGGTTTGGAGCAGAGAAAGGTTTATTGTAGGGCAAAGCAAGGATAAAAGCTCAAAAACCCCAAACTCCCTGATGGTTTTCAGGGAGAAGTTTTTTAAAGGCAAAATTTGGGGTAAGGGCTGCAGGGTGTGTGACTTTCTTGTTACTGGCTGGTGGTGAGGTAACAGGGTAGTGCTCCAGGGATCTTGTTTCAGGTTAAAGTTACCATCCTCCACCCGGGTAGGGGCCTTAGCTCCTGCAGAACTCAAAGGTATTGTCATGTATAATCTTTCAGGAGGAACCAGGACCCTGCCCCAAGGCTGCAGTATTGTTTCTTGACTGTTCCTCCTTTGTTTCTGCATCCCCTCCCTTCCCTGATTAGCAACTGTTTGAATCTGCCCTTTGGAACTCAGGGAAGGTCAAGGAGTTTGAAAGAAGCCTACTTGCTACAAACAGGAATCAGGAATGTGGAAAGGATTTGTATCAGGGAGGGACCCACAGGGTCCTGCTGGGTTTCAACTCCTGCCTTCAGTTGATTGGTTGATAGGAAGATAACTAAATTAAATGTAGTAAAAAAAAAAGTTTGTAGTCTAGGATTATTAGACTTGACGTGGTCCAAAAGTATATGGTAAAGTTTTTTTCCAGCAATTAAGGCTGTGAGATGTAAAATTCAAAAACCATCAGAGGACACATTCTGTACTATGAGGAGAAAGCTTCAGTGAAAAGAATGAAGTGGATTCAAAGAGAAAAATGAGAGAAAGGCAATCAAGTCTTTACCTTGTTCAAGTTCCAGGTTCCAGTTCTGAGGATTAGGAGTGCCTCTAAAATTTCAGGAACAGTGTTGCTTATATTTAATGATATCCTCCAGGGCACTGAGAAAATATATACATTGGATTTCTGTTAGTTGCAAATACGAACTCCAATTAATATTGTTCTTAAGATTTCTCTCATATTCATAATGAAAAAGAAATACTCCTATGTGGAATGAAGATAAGTAATTCTTATTTATTTAGGATATGATTCTAAGTTATTCGGCAGACCCTGCATATTGACAATGGAAGTCCCATTGTGATGATTTATATACTATTGATTGGTTTGCAATTAAGAAAATATTGTTTATTATTTACATACATGAAAAATATCTACAGATGTCTCATTCAGGAAAATACAAAGTCAAACAAAACAAAGGAAACAAATTCAACCTGTGTGGTAGGCAGAATAATCATCTCCCCAAACATGTCTATGTCTTAATTCCTGCAATCTTGTGATTATGTTAGATTACTATGTCAAAAGAAAGTGAAGGCTGCAGATGGAACTAAGGAGATTATGCTGCAGTATTCAAATTGACCCAAAGTAACCACAGGGGTCCTTGAAAGTAAAAGGAGTCACAAGAAGAAGATCACAAGGAGATGTGTGACTACAGAAGAAAGTCACAGAGAGCTGCAACCTTTCCTGCTTTAAAGAGGGAGAAAGGGAGCCTCTAGAAGCTGGAAAAGAAAAGGAAACTGATTTCCCCCAGATCTCCAGAAAGGAACAAAGGCTGCCAACCTATCGATTTTCATTTGTTTCTGACTTCTGACCTACAGAATTCTAAGATAATAAATTTGTGTTGTTTTCAGCCACTAACTTTGTGGTAATTTATTATCGAAGCTGTAGAGAACCAATATAAACAAATAGTTCAAAATTAATATAGAGAAAATTGAGTAGTAACACTTGTAGGAAGTAATTTTTTTTCTAATACTCAATGATTAAAAAATCATTTTTATATCTTTAAAATAATTAAATATAAATATTTTATACCATGTGGTAAGACTATGATAGTAATGGAAATAATTTTGAATATTGACCTCACAGAGCTAGACAAATTAAATACATAATGTCATATGTCAGAAGAAGTAAACGGCATTATGGAATCTAAAGGAAGGGCGTTTAACCCAGATTTGGTGGAGAAAAAGATTTCTGGGATAAGGGGACTCAAGGGATGAATAAACCTTAGTCTGTCACACGGGTAGGGATGGGGGTGTTGAAAGGACAATTTATATGAGAAAAGACTGGGAGTTTAAATTAAACTTGACAATCAAAAAATAAGTTCAAAATAAATGGATCCAAAGTGGCAAAATAGGGTGCCAATATATGGGCTCATTTTTAGAAATGCTTATTGTGTCCTTAAGTCTTTCATATCACTGGTCCTTCTGCTTCCGAGATTAATTACACATGGGTAAGGTAAACATGGTGAGAAATGGCTAATTCTCCATTAGTAACAGATCATGAAGTTATCCAGTTTTCCTGACTATGCACAAGCAACTCACTCAAACTCCTACTATCTATATTTCCAAACAAGTATCCACTAGAGTCCTGTGACATTTTGTCTATTTTAAGAAACTGATGCCACCAAATTCATTTCTTTATAAAAAAAATAAAAGCACATAATTATAATTTCAGAGATTTCCATCACATTAGATATTCTGAACACTTATACCATCATTCTGGAAACACCAATTGCAACAGAAAAATAGTAACCCATTAAATTTGTAAGTCCCAAAATACTTGAAGCATCTGCCTTTTAAGAAGATAAACTCGGAGGAGAAATTATACAAGATAGACTTGAATGACAATCCATCATCAACAGTAACCCAAACACATTGTGTTTTTATATATGCTTTTTAAGTGTCAGTAAAGATGATACATTCCTGGGGATAGTATAGAAGCTGCCACCAATGGAAACTGCCTTCCATTATACTTCTCTCTTTTATGGTTCACTTTTCACTGACCAGAAGTTGTTACAACAGTAGGTAGAAGAAACCATTTAGAGAATGTCCCTGAACTCCTGATAAACATTGATTTCATGGACAATGCTTTTCAATTTTGTGCATGTCCTTCATATTTTAAAACCCTTCATATTTTAAATTTTTCTCTATTTAAATGAGATTTAAAGCCAATCTCATCCATATATCTATGATAGAAAACTAGAGCTAAAATTTGTTAGTTAATATCAAAATTGATATTACAAATGGGAGCTCAAAGGAAAGAACAGTTAAAGTTTACTTTTAAAATCAGCCATTCTGTTTCAGGCATGTAAGTTGGGGCAAAGGTACTACATAACTAGTAAGAAATCTAAAAAAATTGATGTGACAAACTGGACAATCTGACACCTGGACATGGAGTTTTTAATTAACATCAATTCTAGCTACAATGATTCTTTCCTGTCTCTTGTTTCCAGGACCTTTCCAGATCCAATGAAATGGAAAATTATGAAGATAAGTTTTTCAGGATGCCTGGTGCTTTACTTCTCTTTCTCCCCCAAACTCCCTTCTTCCTGGCCCTCATTTCTAGACAGTAGTAATTGCGAACTTCTTTGCTTTTCCTTTCTAACTTTAGAAAAATACAAAAAGGACCTATTCACTCATACATTTCTTCTTTTATTTTAGTGTTTTTGTTCAGCAGAATATAAATGTTAGTCTTGCTACTAAACAATTTAGTTCTGGTAAACAGCTGGGCCAAGTACGGCATTTTGAAAAAATCATCTGATTTGCAATGGCTGAAATCATGAGGATATCGACTTTATATTAGAAGCCAAGATTGGTGTATTATCTCAACAAGTCAGCAGGATCCCCAGGCTCTTTCTATGTATCCATGATTCCACCTTCATTTAAGGCTTTTAATTTCAGGTTTGTCTTCTGATGGATTGCAAAGTGGCTACCATAGCCCCAGACAACATGACGTGATAAAATAACAACGAATCTGGAAGTAAGGAAGAGAGAACAGGACAACTATTTTATCAAGGCGGTTGATGGTTTTTTTTTACTTTTTAAAAATTCACTTCACTCTTTTTGCTTTCTGGTTTCTGAAGAAAATTCCAATGTAATTATTATCTCTGTTCCTCTATAGGTAAGGTGCATTTTTTTCCTCCCAACTTCTTTCAAGATCTCTCTTCACTTTAACTGTCTGCACTTTGAATATGATATATATATACAGGTGTAGATTTTTCAGAATTTATCCTGCTTGGTGTTCTCTGAGCTTTCTGGAACTGTGGTTTGGTGTTTGTCATTAATTTTGGAAACTTCTCAGTAATTATCACTTAAATATTTCTTCTGTTCCTTTCTCTCTTTCTTCTTCTGGTATTCCCTTTTGTATGTATGTTATACTTTCTGTAATTGTTCCACAGTTCTTGAATATTCTGTGTTTCCATTCTTTTTTCTTTCACATTTCGGTTTTGGATGGTTCTACTGATATAACTTCAAGCTCACTGATTCTTTCCTCCATTATGTCCAGTCCACTGATGAGCTCATCAAAGGCATTCTTCATTTCTCTTACTGTCTTAATTTCTATCATGTCATTTGGATTCCTTTTTAGATTTTCCATCTTCCTGTAATATTACCAATCTTCTCTTGTGTACTGTCCACTTCCTTTTTTATTAGAGCCTTTAGCATATTGATCATAATTATTTTAAATTCACAGTCTGATAATTCCAAAAGCTCTGCCATATCCAAGTCTGGCTCTGATGGTTGCCTTGTGTCATCAGACAGTGTTTTTTGTCCTTTACTATGCCTTGTGATTTTTGTTGTTGTTGTTGTTGTTGGAACCTGGACATGGTATATTGTGTAAAAGGTAGGACTTTAGTGTGAGGTTTCATGTTTATCTAGCAATGAGTTAGGCTGTGTTTACTATTAGATGTAGTTGTGGTGTCAGAGACTAAAATTTCCTCAAATGTCTTTTAGTTTCCCCCATTTTCTGTTTTCCTTGCAACTCTTTAAATACAGTATGAGCCTATGGTTCTTTTATCTGTAATCTTTTGTTATTATAGAGGAGCTCTACTGATGTGGTGGTAAGGTCTGTGTATGGGGGAGGGCAGGGAGCATTGTATAGTCCTATAATTTGGTTTCAGTCTTTTATAGTGAGCCTGAGTTGGGTATTTCCCTTGCCCCAAAGTAAAAGCTAGAAGGGGTTGGAGTTGAATAGGTCCCTTCCTTCGGGTTGGTTAGGCTTTGATAAAACTCCAGTTGTTTAGGCTCTGATAAAATAGTTTCCTTTGAGAGAAGGCCTTGTTAAAGAGAACAGAGAGCTCTGAGTGTATTTCAAAATGGTTACTTTCTGTATTGGCCTGTCTGTCTCTACAGTTTTTGGGGTAGCAGTCTACCCTGTGAAAACAATTCTCCTGTGGACCTAAAAAGAGTTGTTGATTTTCAATTTGTCAGCTTTTTTCTTCTTGTGAGGCGAGGAATGATGACTTCCAAGTTCTTTACATGTCAGACTGGACACCTGAAACCTATGATGCATTTTCAATGTTAAAAATCACTATGGATTTCTGCTTGATTGTGATTTGTGCATTTACTTCAATTGACTATGAAATGAGAATAAGGTACTGTGTATTTAAGGATACCATATAATAAATTATATATGACATTTTCACAAAGGCCTATACAAGTTTTGAAAAAGAGTGTGTCATGTGAAAAGAACATGTCATGTGAGACACATTTATTGAGAAAGAACTCAATGCAAGCCATGCACATGATCTGATTAACATCTTTAATCTCTTGATTCCCTAATTCTCCTCTGCTTGATGCATTCCCTTAGTGAACTGAGGTGTTCATATGCTACATCTCTTCTAGTTGGTGGGGATTAAGGAGAAAAAAAAAAAAAACAAGAAATATTTGTGTTTACAACATAGGAAGTTGGAAATATGGACTTATCTTGACTGATTTTTATTAGGCGAACATGGATAGCCATCTGACAATATCACAGAATATAAAGCATATGTTGAACATCTTTTAAAATTAAAATACACATAGCCTTTGATTTGGCAATTCCATTTTCAAGAATTAGTTTTATAAATACATTAGCACATGAATAAAAGATTTATGCACAGGGATATCTACGAGGTTTGGAAACAGCTTAAATATTAATGTAAAAGGATTTGAAATGGTCTATTGTTATTTCACAGCAGCCTTAGCAGGTCGTCGATGGCAAAAATTACTATTACAACAAAGAAACTGAAGTACAGGGAAGTAGGTTAAATGATATCTAATTAGCAGTCACCTACTCTTAATCCAGTATATCAGGTTGTGTTCTCTCAAATTAATTGTTCGGTTAGTTCTATCTTATTATTTCAATTTAAGTAAGATAATTTTCCTTTCTACTTACTTGAATTTCTAAGCCTTTCATTATTCTTTCTCCTCTAGTGTACTTAGGTTATAGTTAATGTTTCTAAGAATAATAAATGTGAATTTTTAATCTTCTTCAAAGTTTCTTTAAGTACATCTGAACATTTTAGGAATATGTGATGTCTAATTAATAGTATGTATTAAATTTGTTTCCTTAATATCTTCTATGCTTATAATGTTTAGATTAACATTGCTTAAAGAAGCTTTGGAAAAGTAACATTTTATTTGACATTTTCAAAGAGCAGAAATAGCTCTTTGCCTACTAACCTTTAAAAAAATTATGAAGTGTCGGACTGATGACGTCATTTTGACTATTACAATCATTTCACCAATGACCCTTTCCACTTTCACATACTCTTACCTTTAATCTGAACAAAAGTGGCACATTCTTTGTGTTTTTCTAATACAGTCAGTTTTTTCATCATTTTTTCACAATTTTTTTTTTATAATGTCCTTTACTTGGAGCTGTCTCTAACATTTTTAAAGGGAGAAACAATTTCTACCATATAACACAACACACTAACATCTTTGAACAATATTATGAGGCACAGAATATTTATTTATTAGGCTTTGTTTACATTAGACCAAGTCAACAAGTTCTTTAGGTTAAATGATTATAAAATGAATAAAATGATCATTCTCATGGAAATTAGCTGGGGATAATGGAGACAGCCCATTTGCTATTTTTTTTTTTCTACACAAGTTGATGTGAATCATACGTTCATCCTAAAAACCACTTGATAAAGTACTACTTTCCTTCAAATGAACATAACAAATTAAATGTTCTGACCCCAAAAGTTTAATATAGTCCCTTTCACTAGATATTTTACCATATCAACTTTTGAATGCTACACTCAAATTATTAGACTATTAAAAAGAAAAAGTTAAAGGCCACTGGGATTTGGAAGCTCACAAGCCAATAATGCTAAGAGTAATAGTAATAATAAAACAACAAAAATAATAGTAATAACTCAAAAGAGACACATGTGAAAAATTTTTAAATAAAAAACTTTTTTTCATGAATTTCATATTCGACTTTTTGTTTATTAAAGCAGAAACTAAAATAAGAGAATGTGGCAGATTGTATGTTCCAAAAATGACCACAGCAATATTTCAGTTCACAAATTTTCTTTTGGAACCTTGTAACTTTTCATCAAGTAGTGGAGTTAATTGTCCTCTCCTTCTGAATCTAGGTGGGACATTGTGACTGTTCCAGTGAATAGAATGGGCTGGGAAGGAAAATGCTGAGTGACTTCCAAGGCTAGATCAAAAAGGGCCACACAGATATTCTGAGATATTCTGAAAATTAACCCCCCTCTCTCTCTCCCTCTCCCTACCTCTATCTATTTCTTTCTTTCTCTTTCTCTTTCCTAGGGCTGAGGAAGCCCTGGCCATATTGAGAGGTTGCATATAGACCTTCCAGCCAACAGTTCCAGAAAAGTTTCAGTTGACAGCCATCCTTAAGCATTAGACATGTAAATGAATGAGCTTTCAGATGATTTCATCTCCTAAACATTGCACTGCCTCAGTCCCGTGCAAATGTCAGGTTGATGCATACAATAAAATCTGTTATTGTTTTAAGCCACTCAGTTTTGTGGTAATTGTTTATGTGGTCATAGTAACTAGAACATAGAGCAGCAAGCATTCTTATTGTTTTTCTGCTCCTACAGTATAAAAATAAACTCCATAACAGCAAGAACAAAATCTGTTTCATTCACAGCTGCTTCCCCAATGTGTGGCACATAGTTAAATACAAATCAGGTGAATTAATGAATAGAACTTTGACTAAACTGTTTCAATACCAAAACTTACAAGAATGTTGTGATGCATCTCAATGTCTTTCCTGTCTCAAAATGCCTTAAATATTTATATTAGAAAGAAAGTCTCTCTCTTTTTGTTTACTGTTACATATGGATTTTTCTTAGAAGCCAGTCAAATTGCTAGGAAACACCGATTAATAATAGCATAAAAGGGTCAAAATGAACCCTCTCTCATGCCTTCCCCAGCCTTGGAACAGATTGTTCTTGCTTGGAAAGCAACTTCTCATTTACCTTCTTCAAACTCTTTCGAGGTTTTTCTCCTCTTCTTGAAAGCTGATGTCACTTAAACCTTCTCACTTACACACATTTTTACACCTTTACTGCTTTGTATGTATATTTATTTTTTTATGTAGTTTGCTTAAGGTTGATTAATTTAGCCATCTTGCATGTGATTTTTCAGTACTTTTCAGATTTAGAAGACACTAGCAATATACAAAATGTCAGAATGAATCCATGTGTCTGTGTTCTATTGCCTCAATCATGTATCAGGTTCCTCCGGCAATGAGGCAAATAGAGCAACATTAGTATTTTCTACAGATTTTAAGTAGCATCCCACTATCTGCCCTCCATCCCAATAGTCACATTCCTCTATTATATGTAGGACAAGTGGTTTCGCTCATATTTATTGCTGAGTCAGCCAATATAGCTGCTTGCTTTTCTGCTTCAACCTGATTATCTAGTGTTGTCCTTTGCTAGATTTCATCACTGTTCTTTCATTCCCCTATATTTACTCTAACACCAGGTGGTTTTGTGTGGCAGACCTTTCTGAAGGTTAGGAAGTAGCAGAATGCAATTACCACATAAGGCTGGAAAGAACTGTAAACTCAATGTTAGACATCACTCTTCCTAGAACTGCATTATACATTTCCCAAGGAAGGTGATTTTTCACTCCCTATTTGTTCTCTTAAGACTCAGGTCCCTGGTCATGTTTCTAGGGCCTCTCCTTTCTCTTTGATAAGCCCCAGTTCACACTGTAGTTATTTTCCAACCACGTATCCAAGCTTCCTATGCACATCTGAAAACCTACAAATTATTATTATGGTTCTTGGCTTACAAATAAGAATGAGGTGGCTGAATTCCTTACCAATGCAAAAAAGCTTATAATGGCTTGGAAAAAATGGTGCTTTTTAGAGGAAAGAGAGAGATGAGATCTTTTCTTCTAGGTAAGATTAATGGCAATGATATCATCTATGCAGTATAGAAATATATATCCTGCTTCTGTCATCCTTCTCATGTCATCCTTCTCATGCATTGTTAAGTATTCTGAATGCAGTGAATATGTGAAAAATAATAAATGACTAAAAGTAAGGATAAGTCTGAAAATGCCCTAGAAATTTATTTTGTGATTATAGTTAAGACTGGTATCGTTGAACAGTTTCACTGAACAGAAAGTGACGAAATTATTCTCAATCCTTAAGTATTGTTTATCAGCTAAAAATGTGAGAAAGAAAAATATTTCAGGAATTTCTCTCAAAAAATATGAGTTTGAAGATGAGATAATTCTATAGCTTAAAAAGAGTTTTTAACAGATTCATTTATATAAGTGTAAAAATATAGAGTCTGTATCTCAAGTTTTAGAAAAATCTTACATCCTTTTATTAATATTTACATGTAGGAAATGAGGAAGGCCATCTTGAGCCCGTGACTGGGTAATTATCATTCTTTGTTCCTTAATACACCAAATTAGAGCTCTGTTTTATACATGGATCTAACTTTTAGTCATCAGAGAGAGAAGTCTTGTGAACAAATGAGCAGGGCAAAACCTTGTGACCCTCAGGTCATAGAAAAGACTGCTACGTTGCAACCCCAAATACACTATTCACATCACAGCTGTAATGAGTGAATATGAATTAACAAACTTTAAAAGGCTTTTTATAAGACGTTTTAATAACATATATTTGGATAGGATAATATTACTTGCAAAACAATACATTAATAATCTATCTGTTTGGGGGTACTAATTTCCTTTCTCTATTTAGGTTACATTGTATACTTCTATAATGGAAACTAATTTCTTCATTAATATCCAGAAGATGGAACATACTACTAAATATACATTTATCAGTACCAGCAGATATTGAAGAGGAAGTAGAAACAAAACATGCCTCATTGAACTTGAATTATAACTTAATATATTATCATTAAAAATGTATAGTCTAAGCAAAAAGAGAAAGCCCCTATTACACTATATAAAGGGAATCTATTAAGAGTGAAGTTTCTCAACTCCCTATTCCCACCCATACATGTTCACTTTCCTATATCTGCATCCACCCTTCCTTTTTTTGCTCCATATAATGGCTAATTCCATATGCAATGCTGTTTTCCTGACCCAAGTGCTATCCTTGTTTCTTATGTATTTTTAACATCTCCCTCCCTATTGACAATCTCTTGATTATTAAATCTACTCACAAGTTCCTCATCTTGGTACATACTTCTAAGTAAAACAAAATGAAGCAATCTCTTTCCATCTGCATCTTTCAGGTACTACCATTTAGCTCTACATTCTTACAGAGTTAATCTTTCGAGAGTCTTAAGTCAGTAAATCTTTAGACTTACTGACTTTCACATACTCGTGTTCATTCTTCACCTGAGAATACTCTATATTTCTTCTTTCCCAAATCTATACAATCCACCTTTATCATGGACATCAATCCTCTATATTGCCTAATCCCAGTGTGAATGACTCAGCTCTGATCCTCATTGAAATCCATAGAATCTGGCATTGTGGACTAATTCTTCACCATCAAAACTTTCTCCTTACTCATCTTCCAAGATGAGTGCATATGTGGAGCAGAATCCAAATGAACAGTAGTTAGTTTCAACATAAAATTACCTTACACATCCAAGTGTGTGCTTGATAAATCAATATATGTCGCATCTAGTTATGAGTGAAGTGAAGGAAAGAGCTGCGAATTAAATCCAGAAATATAGAACCAAAACCTGTGACAGAGAATTATAGAACTTTAGAGCTAGAATGGGTCATTTTATAGGGAATAAGATTGAGGACCATAACCTTGCCAAGTTCACACTTACACTGAAGAGCACTGAAATTTATATCCCCTGGATCCCATTTCAGTTTTTTAAATCTTATTAATCAATTACTGTATTTATTTATTTATTCTCCTTTACCTTATCAAGATAAATACAACATTATGGGAACCAAATTTCTGAAAAATTCCATTAGTAAATTTTATCTTACGTGAAGGGACTATATTGATCCAATTATAAGATTTCAGAAATTTCTATAGTTATCAAAATAATGAAGAAGTTGAGAGAGCTGGCATACTTTGAATTTTTGGTTTTATATAACACATTTTACTGTACAAGCTGGAATGATTATTGATTCTATTTAAGATTTTCTTTTCCAAATTAGGCATTGGTGCAGCTAAAATGTATTAATAAACTAATATAGATGTGGGATCATTTTTATCATAAAATAAAAATGTATAATTTTTATAGGCTGCTATACACTGACAGGTGATATATGTGGACTCTGTTGAAAATAAAGTATAATACAAAACAGAAACTGCATGGCTGTTTTGAACATTTGAATTCTAGAATCTCATATATATTTTCATTTGTAATTTGAACTGAATAGAAATATCATTGGCATATATAAAGAATCTAATGTGATCTCTTTCTTTCTCCTTCTATCCCTTTCTCATAAATGCCACTTTCATCTTGGAGCCTCTCCTAGTTAGAGCGAAGTCACAGCCTTATGACATAGCAACAAATATTTCTTATATCCCCAAATATTACTTTACCACTGATTTTGCCGCCTTGTATGTATTATAATTGCATCTTATTTACCAAAGATAATTCTAAATAATTGTTCTATAGATACATCTAAATGTTCCTCTCAATTTTATACAATAGCATGTAGGCATGTTTGTAAAAATGTGCAAAACAACAGAATTATCTGTAACAATGTAAAATTCAAAAGTTTATAACTTGTTATAACTTGCATACCTATTTAAGGCTCAGTCGGTTACCAGGTAGGAAAAAAAAAGTGCATGCCAAGTCTGTAGGTAATAAAGCATGCCTGGATATAGTAAAATAAATCACCACAGGAAGATGAATCGTTGAATGAAAGGTTAAAGAACTTTTCCTTGTGCAACAATCAGGAATTCACTGAACAAAACAAATTATCCCCTATCAGCCATTTAAATAGTGGCCTCAGAGAAATAAAAGGATTTTCAATATAAAAGCCTCCTGTAAAATGTGTATAGGTAACTGCTTAGCACATCAGATGGCAGAATAATAAATTTCATACTCCTTAAGCTTATTCCAAAAAAGTTTCAATTTTATTAAAATAAAAATACACTAAAGGTTTTTTAATATGAGAACACTTCCTTAAATTTGATTTATTCTTGAATAAATAAATCAAATGGATTTGGAAAAAAGAACTCTTTATGTTGTAAAGGTAATGGCAAGATGAGCTAACTATGAGTTCCAGCTAACAAAAAGTAGCACAATTTTTACCTACATATGTTTCTTGCAGTTAAAATAAATTTGGTTAGATCACCTAAAATCACAGAGTGTGAATTTCTTAAATGATGATCTAGAAATATACTGGATTTTTTAAATAAATGTAGTGAAGTTAGAATTTCCATGAAGGATGAAACATAAGGTTGCAAAAACCTTCGAATTAAAACATCCATGGTCTTGTGTCCGTTTCCATTTTTGAATAGTTACTGACAAGTACCTTCCTTTTAATTCTTTCAATTAAACCACACTTTGTCACATCCGGGGAAACTAAAATATTATTTTGTGCATCATTAAAAGAGAGATATAAGTTGTGCTTGATTCATAAACTAAACTCACTTATCTCACAGATTCTCCCATATGGGTTTGGGTAAGCCTTAGCTGTGCAAGCATTCAGTCACTGCAAAATAGATCAGGGCTTTCTGCCTTAGATTTAGGCTGACCTTGAGTTCTGTAGGACTCCTGAATTGCCGAATCAATTATAATGTTCCAAAATCACCTTGGCTCCCTCCCACACTATCCTCCTTTCTCTCTTGTTTATGCCCAAATATATATGCACAGGGAGCTAGACAATATACCTTGAGAAGCCAGACAGGATGTCAGCCAACCATGGCTCTTTTGAGCTTAGCAAAGAGAGAAGATATATCTCCTGAATACTGCACATGTCTTGCCAAAAACCCCTTCCATTTGCCTTCTTCCCTGAAATCCATAATTATGTTTCCGTTTTTAGACTTTCTATAAAATTTGTTGCCAGGCTAATAATTCTCAACATTTGTGCTATCACAAAAAACATATTATGTATATGGAACAACAGGATAAATGGAGGGTCCCTGGCTTTCCTGAGGCTGAGAGATTCATATCTCACACACTTTGAAAAGCTCTGACTTGGAAAAATGATCAAACAATATGCTGCATATGTTTAAATTATTTCATATATAGTGTTCCGATGTACTTTTTGAGAGCATCCTCCATATTTTTATTTCCCATATTCACCTATACACTACTGGTTCCATAGTAGAGAGAGAGCGAGAAGTTATCCAAACTCCTTTATTTATTTATATAAATTTATTTATTTTTGGCTGCGTTGGGTCTTTGCTGTTGCGCACAGGCTTTCTCTAGTTGCGGAGAGCAGGAGCTACTCTTCATTGCGGTGCGCGGGCTTCTCATTGCGGTGGCTTCTCTTGTTGTGGAGCATGGGTTCTAGGCATGTGGGCTCAGTAGTTGTGGCTTGTGGGCTCTAGAGCGCAGGCTCAGTAGTTTTGGCACGCGGGCTCAGTAGTTGTGGCGCACAGGCTTAGTTGCTCCGCGGCATGTGGGATCTTCCTGGACCAGGGCTCGAACCCGTGTCCCCTGCATTGGCAGGCGGATTCTTAACCACTGTGCCACCAGGGAAGTCCCTCCAAACTCCTTCAATAACTATAACTGGTTTTGCTTGATGGGCAAATTATAAAAGTTCATTGCTCCCCACAGTCAGCACCTATACTATAACTTTAGAAAATCATATATTTGTGTTGGTTTTATCATAACTGGAAAACATAATTTTAATGAATTTTATTTTTGGCTTTATGTTTAAAAGCATAACTGCACTCTCAAGAGCAGATTAAGTGCATAGTCTATATTCAAAAAATCCTACAAGCCACTATGCTGAATAGAATGATTTCACCGTAAATTGTTATCCTCCCCAACTCTCTCCTTCCCAGTAAAGCTTCTGATAAATGCTTTCACTGAGTGGTCATGAAATTTACACCTTTGATCCTTCTATCAAAACTGATTATACAGTGTGTAATACTCAGAACAATTTTCATATAATTATTATGACATTTACCAGAGTAATGTTCCTGACACTTACCACAAATTGTACTATTTAGATTCTGGATCTTGGACCTTTTTTTTTCTTCAAATAACCCTGAAGTATTTGCTGTCATAGTAAATTGTACATACTGTACATAATATTTTGATTAGTTTTGCAATTTCTTTTTTTTTTAAGTTTGATAACTTTGTGCAGGAATCCATGGTATAAGATTAGGTAGAATTTTTATTGAAACTGGCATTTCTCTGATAACCTTCTCCATTACTTAGAATGTGGCCAAGTTTCTTATATACATTAATTGTGAAATGTCTGTGAACTTAGCTTGCAAGTGTAAAATACAGAGAAGATGAAATACCAAAATTCTCTCTCATAAGCTGTCAAGGAGGAATAATGAGAACCATTTCAGTAGTCCATTCACTCTACGGCATGATTTCAGAGCTTGTTGCGTTTGTTTGTACTGCTGATTTTTAAAACTGACAATAAAGCTCTGCTTTTTATTATATAGCCTTTTTATTACAGCAGTGTACACAGTATGGTAGCATTTTGAACAGTTTTGTAAACTTCTGTGACAATAACAGAGTTTCCCTAAGAGACCCTTAACCATTAAAAATGTTTTCTAGCTAATTATAAACTGCGTGGGCAAATGACAGTTGATGGGATACAGGAGGAAGAAAAAAAATGAGGTCATGAGATCTGAATTCCAGATATACGACTGCTTTACTAAACTCTTGCAATTTTACCTTAAAATAAGAGTTGGTCATGTGGTCTCTACAGTCCTGAAAACCATAAAATTACTTTTCTCCAAAGGCCAAAAAAATGGGATCAAATAATCAAAATAAATCCTATACATATTCTTCCTGTTTAAGGAGAAATGGAAAAGTAACTATGCCAGGATGAGTAAACCGTTTGTTTCATGGATCTAGGAAGACAATTCAATTGAGCAAATGCTAATTTATAACCTCCTATGTGCGTCAAAGGCATGACATTCGTCTAAGCTGCTATTCCAGGGTCCTGGGAAAACCCATCATTCTACTATAGACCCTGTGAATGATTTTAAATAAAAGCCCCCCCCCCTTTTTTTCCAATTTCACTTCTGAAGGATAATGGGAACAATATCAGCTTCTAATTGTTCCACAGGAATTGTAAGAAAATTCAATAAAGTGGCATGGAAATAAATTTTAAAATGCATATTGAAGCAATCTGAAATATGCCATAGAAAAGTAAACTAAGAACTAAAATTGTATTTCTCTGTATAAAATTTTTTTAAATTCTCATTATTTTTCCCCAACATTATGGAAAAAATATTTGGATAAAAAATAAATAAAAATCCAAGCTCTGACCTTCCAGCTGTATGATCTTTGATATGATAATCTATTTAAATTCTCTGAGCCTCATTTCCTACATCTGTAATAAAAGCTAATAAAATACTTGGGTGGGCATAAAATATAAGTGTATAAGGCTCCTTGTACTTAGTAAAGAGCTAGTAAAATTTCCATCCTCTTTTCCCTTGACAAAATTATATGAAAGTGATGAAGGATTCTTTAATCTGTCTCAATTTCAAAGCAGTATAGTGTAGGTTATTCCATACCCATTATAGTTTTAGAGATTCCCAGGGGATGTTTACACTCATTCTTAGTCACTTGCTTCAGTTTACTAAACCACATAAGTAAGCAGTTCTTTCTTCTGCCTAGTATATAGTGAACCTGCAATAAGGAGAACATATTTTCCTGCATTGCCCTCAGGTTGTCAGATTCCACTTTACAATGCCTAGTGTTTATTCACCTAGGGATACATTCATATACAATCTTTTTAGTATATAGTAAGTTCTTGAGGTGAAAAAAAGAAGCAGTAATGATATAATCCAAACAACATCTATATTTGATTTTGGATTCCATTAGTTTTTGCTTTTCTTCAGGTTTACATTCTTAATTATGTTTTGCTCAGGCTAATATTCAAATTAGGTTGATTCCCTGAGCATAATTATCAACGGTAGGGGAAGACAGCTTAGAAGAGTGGAGGGTGATTGAAAAATATCTGTATTTTTCACTAATAATGCAAACATGAAAGAAATGTAATTACAGGTAATTCAAACATTAGATAGCCCACGTGTTGAAAAAAAGATGAATAAATCATCTATCAAAATGCAAATAAAATACACATTTCCGCACTTAATTACTACTTAGAACTCAGAATTCATTTCATGTGATGCTGTGATTATTCCATTATAATAAAAATCCCAAACCCTGGAGAGAAATTATTTATTTGTGCCAATGGAAAGCAGTATTAGCACAGACATATGAGTTTTTCTTAATTCTGTGGTTTTTTCATACTGAACAATCATATCATAGTTGGAACATCAGAATTAAGCTTTCAACTCACAAGTTGTTGGGCTGCTTCAGAAAAAGTATTTTGGTAGGAGATGAGAAAAGAACTTAAGTTCTGAGATGGGACAGAAGAATATTTAGAAAAGAATGAATGGTTTAAATATTTAAATAATTTTCTGCATGGCAAATTTTGGTTTGAAAAATTGGCAACGTGCTAAGTAGGCAGTAACTAAGGTTCACATTGCTGCCCACTAGCATTTAATTCTAATCAAATTATGATCTGTCCAATAGGAGCAATATGATATGGCAAAACAGGATCCTGAAAGTCATTTCACAGAGCTGCCATTCCTCTTCCTAGAGTACAAAACGACTGTACAGGTCCCCTGTCAGTTTTCATTATTGCTCACTGGATTACTCTGACTTTTCTTCTACGTCCTTGAATGCTTATTCTTTGGACTCTTGCTCTTATCTAAATTGTTCTCAAATGCAGTGCAATAAATAATTACATACAGATAGAAGTAGAAAACTAAGAGCACAGTGAAAAGTTGAAGTTGACAGCACAGACATGAAGGTATTTTGGTCTTTGGAAAGGGACGTTTTAGTTTTTGTGCTAAGAGTAGTGTTGGAGTTTTGTCCATATCTTGGCCAGTTGCAGTGATTGCACCACTAAAGGTAGGCAAGGGCTGAGTTGGGATTTTACAAACAGTGAAGTTCAAAAAATTCAAGAGGGCTAAAGTATAATTTTATTTTTCCATAAAGTACACTTAATAAAGCTCTCAACATTCTGCCTAATAGCACTTGGTCTACTCACAAGTAAATTCAGTCCAAAGAGGCAGAACTCACTAAATTTTGTCCCAGGTTATAGGTGTACCAAGATATTGATTCCTTCAGACACTAAAGCCTTTGGAGGAGGTCTGAGGTAACAGAACTCTGGAGTTGCTTGTTTCCCCTATGTGCAGTCTTCTCCATTTACGTTGGTAAACTGTACAAGTATTACCACTTTCTACCTGTGATTGATATAGTAATAATATTTTAGAAAGCTCAGGAGTAAGGTTTTTTGTTGCTATTGCTCTAGCAAGATATCATGTCAAGGTTCACTCACCAAAAAGTCAGGATACGGTTTGTGTAAGCTTTTGAACTTCTTAGAAACTCACATGCTCAGGTGAGTTAAATTTGTGTTTCATCATCCCTTGGTAGTCAGTTTAAAGAACAAAATTGATCCAAACCTCACGATTTCAAGTTGCTGCGGCCAGCTTTATGAATATTGAACAAAGTAAACCTATTTTAGCACTTATTTTTCCTCATAGTTCTGGAGGCTAGAAGGCCAAGATCATGGTGCCAGGAGGGTTGGTTTCTGGTCAAGCCTCTCTCCTTGGCTTGCAGATGGTGCCTTCACACTGTGCCCTCACACTACCTTTTCTCTAGAGAAAATCAAATGACTACTTATATGTGAGTCTATTTCTAGACTCTCTATTTTGCTTCACTCCTTTATGTCTCTACCTTACACCAGTATCACACTATGTTGATTATTGTAGCTTTAAGATATGTCTTGAAATCAGGTAATGTCAATGTGCAAACTTTGTTCCTGTTTTGACTATTCCAATTCATTTGCCTCATCAAATAAATTTTAGAGTTAGCAGATCAATTTCTTCAAAAAGCCTATTAAGATTTTGATAAGCATTACATTAAATTTATGGATGAATTTGAGGAGTACTGACATTTAATAACGTTGCATTTTTAAAAGCATGAACATGGTGTATCTCTTGAATTATTTAGTTTTCTTTAATTCTCCTCAACAATGCTTTGATATTTTAAATGTATGTCTTCAATTTTTTCATAAATTCATCCCTAGTTTTTTTATGCTGATAATATAAATGGAATTTATATTATCAAGTTTTTGTATCAATACTTGTTAATATTATAGAGAAATATAATAGAACTTTGGATTTTGACCATGTATCCTGATATCTTACTAATTTCACTTTTAAGATTTATCAGTGATTTTATAGCTTTCTACATATACAATCATGTCATTTACAAATAAAGGATTTAAAAGTTTACTATTTTCTTCCTAAAGTGTATAAATTTTACTTAATTTTCTTGCATTGTTCACTGAAAAGACCTCCAGTATAATGTTGCATAAAATGATGAGATTACTCAACTTTGCTTTGATCCTCATCTTAGAAAGCAGTCTTTTTCCATTGATTATAATGATGGCTGTAATTTTTCATAGTAGCTCTTTATTAAGCAGCAAAAATCTCATTTATTTCTAGTTTGCTGAGACTTTTTATCATTAATGGGTCCTGCTTTTTATCAAGTCATATTTTTTGCATAGAATACTATATAGTTTTTGATCTTTGAATCAATTAATATGGCAAATTCCAATGACTGATAATATGGATATAAAACCAATATTTCTTTCTAAAATAAACTTTACTTGCTCATTATGTATTATCATTTTTATGCAGTGTTCAGTTTGATTTCATAATGTACTTTAAAGATTATTGCATTTTTGTGTAGGGATATTAGTTTGTAGTTTTCTCCTTAAGATTAGTGTATAAATTTGGGGGACTGGAGTAACATAAAGATGTTGATAATGTTACCTTAATATGCTTTTAAGGTCTGTAGGATTTGCAGTGATGTTTTAGGCATATGTACATCTATTATTGCTGTGTCTCCCTGCTGAATTAACCCTTATAACATTATGATATTTTCCTATTTTCCTTTGATAATACTTTTTTTCCTATTCTTTTTCAAATTATTTTCCCATTTACATTATTACAGAATATTGAGCAGAGTTCCCTGTGCTATACAGTAGGTCCTTGTTGGTTATCTATTTTAAATATAGCAGTGTATACATGTCAATCCCGAGCTCCCAGTCTATCCCTGCCCCCCCTATCTTTCCCCCTGGTAACCATAAGTTCATTCTCTAAGTCTGTGAGTCTGTTTCTGTTTTGTAGATAAGTTCATTTGTATCATTTTTTTTTTAAGATTCTGCATATGAGACATCATGTGATATTTGTCTTTCTCTGTCTGACTTACTTCACTTAGTATGGTAATCTCCACATATTGAGAAATCATCCACACACAAATATGGTATCAAAACCAGCAATTCTGAGAGGGGGAGAACACAAATGCAGGATATTGGAAATGCATTTGAAATTTAAAGCCCAGCAACTTAAAACAATCTTGTTTATATATAGACTGCTATATAGAAACCTCATGGTAATCGCAAACCAAAAATCCACAATAGATACACAAGCAAAAGAGAAAAAGGAATTGAAACACAACACTAAAGTTAGTCGTCAAATCACAAGAGAACAAAAGAGGAAGGGAAGAAAAAAGACCTACCAAAACAAATCCAAAACAATTAACAAAATGGTAATAAGAACATACATATCAAAAATTCCCTTAAACGTAAACAGATTAAATGCTCCAACCAAAAGACACAGACTGGCTGAATGGATACAAAAACAAGACCCGTATATATGCTGTCTACAAAAGTCCCACTTCAGAGCTAGGGATACATACAGCCTTTGATAATACTTTTTAACTTGAAATATTTTTTTCTAAAATTAATATACCACTCAAGCTTTCTTATACTTATTGTTTATATGGTGTACCATTTTGCAACTTCTACTTTAATTTTTTGTCAACAGAGAATATATTCTTTAATATTTCAATATTTTTAAATATTTGATTTATTGAGAATTATTTTACAGACAAGTGTATGGACTATCTTATTAAATATCCAGGTGTGCTTGAAAATAGTCTGCAATTCTCAGGTTTTGCATGTAATATTTTACAAAATTCACTAGTTCATTGACATTGTTCAAATATTCTATATACATATTGATATTTTATTTGTTTTATCCATATATATATATAAACTAAGAGGATTATATTATAAAACACTAGTAGATTTTGACTCTACTCTTTCAAAAGGATCTAAACAAGACTAAGAAGAGGGGAGCAAAGATGGGGGAATTCTTTTTTACATGACATTGGAAAGGATCTAGATGTGAAAACACCTCTGCAGGTGGAGAGTAGAGACATTTCCTGAAGGAAGAACTGGGTGGGGTCCAAGACTGAGGAATTGACTGAGGAATTATTTTTTTCTTAGACTTTACTTATTTTGTCAGATTTACTTAATCTATAATCTTAAAATAGTGTGAACTCCAAAGCAGGCTGGTGTTGGGGATCTGGAGATTGACTAGTTGGGGAGAGACAGCAAAGGGACATTATTCATCACCGTCATCTTAGGGAGGAATTGGTAATGATAAAGGTGGGTAAGGATAAGGACCAAAGTGGATTCCTGTTAGAGATACGATCACTACCTGCTCCACAAATAGGTACCACCTGGTATCAGAACAAACTAAAGGCAAGAAAGACAATGATACAGAATTTCTTATATGGTAGCAAAAAACATAATTTCAAAATGAATGAGATCCTTCAATCTCTGAAAATAAACAAATGGGACCTAATTAAACTTAAAAGCTTTTGCTCAGCAAGGGAAGCCAATGACAAAATGAAAAGACAACCTACTGAATGGGAGAAAATACTTGCAAATGATACGACCAATAAAGAGTTAATATCCAAAATATATAAAGAGCTCATACAACTCGATATCAAAAAAATAAACAAATTAATTAAAAAACGGGCAGAAGATCTGAATAGACATTTTTCCAAAGAAGATATACAGAAGGCTAACAGGCACATGATAAGATATTCAACATCATTAATCATCAGAGAAATACAAATAAAAACCTCACACCTGTCAGAATGGCTATCAACAAAAAGACCACAAATAACAAATATTGACAAGGACGTGGAGAAAAAGGAACGCTCATACGCTGTTGGTGGGATTGTAAATTGGTGCAGCCACTGTGGAAAACAATATGAAAGTTCTTCAACAGACTAAAAATAGAACTACCATATGATCTAGCAATTGCACTCCTGGATATATATAAGAAGAAAATGAAAACACTAATTTGAAAAGATATATGCACCCAAATGTTCATAGCAGCATTATTTATAATACTCAAGATATGAAAGCAACCTAAACTCCCATCAACAGATGAATTGGTAAAGAAGATGTGAAATATATATATATATACACACACACACACATTTATATCTTAAAATATACACACACACACACACACACACAATGGAATACCACTCAACCATAAAAATAATGAAATTTGCCATTTACAACAACATGTATGGACTTGGAGGGTATTATGCTTAGTGAAATAAGTCAGACAGAGAAAGACAAATAGTGTATGATATCAATCATATGTGGAATCTAAAAAATAAAAGAAACTTGTGAATATAACAAAAAAGAAACAGACTCATAGGTATAGAGAGCAAACTAGTGGTTACCAGTGGGGAGTGGGAAATGGGGAAGGGCAACATAGGGGTAGGGTATTAAGAGGTACAAACTACTATGTATAAAATATATAAGCTACAAGGATATATTGTACAGCACAGAAAATATAGCCAATACTTTATAACTATAAATGAAGTATAACCTTTAAAAAGTGTATGTTGTACACCTGAAACATACAGTATTGTAAATCAACTATACCTCAAAAATGTTTACAGTATTGAAAAAGACTAATAAGAGATCCTTCCATATTCAAGTTGTTCCTATTATCTCCTTTAATTCTTAGAATAAATATATTAACTGTGAATTATCAATAATTTATAGAAAAGGAATCTGAAATTCAAGGTTAAGTACATTAATGTCTATAGCTATAAAATAGCAGCACTGAATTTTTGATTTAAATAAGGTCAGACTCCACATTTCATTTTTCTTGTACAATACTGCAGTATATGCAAAAGAATAGTCTTGTAGGCAAAGATCCAAAATGCATTCTACTTTCCAATAATGTTTAACTGTACAACTAGATCATATTTTGTATCTGTTAAATATTGGAATCATTTCATTAATTATACTTAAGAAATTAATGACAAGATAAAGACAGATTCTTAGTAAGTGACCAATTCTGCCTCCAAGCAAATAGCAGCACTGTCTCTTTGTTTTCTTTTTGGAGGGAACATGTAAACAACTGTATATATAAAGTAGCATAGAATTCATTCAGAATAATTCAGAATAATTCAGAATAATTCAGCAAGCAGTATTTGAAGTCTTGGTTTCTTTTCCAAATCAGTGAGCTGTTGAAATGTCTCTTTAAAAAAAAAATTAATGATGAATGATTGATATGTAAAAATATTTCGTGTATACTACATGATGAATTTGAGGATAAGTATACATCCATGAAGTCATCACTATCATCAAGGCCATAAACATATCCAGCACCTCACAAAGTTTCCCACCACCCATTTTCTTCTCCATCTCCTTCCCCTTCCCCCTCTTCCTCTTCTTCTTATTATTTTGTGGTAAGAATATGTAACATAAGATTATGTTTTCTTAGCAGATTTTATGTGTACATCACAGTATTTTTAGCTATAGGCATTATTTTGTATAGTAGATCTCCAGAACTTTTCTATGTTGCACAGTTGAAACTTTGTACTTTTAGACCATTTACCTCCCCATTTCCTCCTCCCACGCCAGCCCCTGGCAAACCACTATTCTACTCTCCATTTCTATGACTTCAACTACTTTAGATTCCACATATAAGTGATATCATGCAGTATTTGTCTTTTCTGTGTTTGAAATTAAAAAAAAATAATTTAGGAAGTTGAAGGATTCCAGGATCAAATTAAAAATGTAACTAAAATATTCTAACTGTATTACAAATGTGTGAAATAACTTCACTATAGATGGTGTTGGTGGGAAAAGTGCTGAACTAAGTATGTTTGGAAATTAAGTTTAAATGCCAAAGAATGTACATAGGCAGTGTATTTTAGTTGACAAATTGTTTTTCATAAGGATATATGTTAATTCTGATACTACTCTACATGTATACTGGAATTGAATAATTAAGTAAATGGTAAATGACAGGAACCAGGTTTCTTACTCTTGGAGAGGGGAGTGTACAGATAAACAAGGGGAGAAAACAAGAACGGTCCATGTAATAATGGATTAGAGTTAGAGACATCAGTGTGAACTCTTGTTTAAGTTAATATGGATGCAGTAGGTTATATATAAAAAATACTTATATTGTGTGTGTGTGTATATATATATATATATATATATATTTAGTATATATATTCATCTGTTAGTTGAGGGGATCCAGAAGCAGCAATACATCATTAGCAATGAATATCCTTAGTAACCATATTTTGGTTTTTAATACTATTCAATAAGAGAAACCAGGGCTCTTTGGAAATGTGGCTGATTCTAAAAATGGGGTAACAAATACACAATTTGAGGCCGGAGTATCTTTCAGCAGCAGAAAGCAAGAAAGTGCTCAAAAAAACCCTCAATGAACAGAGTGTATCAAAGGGTCCCAGGATCCAAATGAAAGAGTTCCCAATGGCCAAGTCTGAAATAATTTAAGCAACAAAATAAAGTTGTACTGGATTATAAAACAAAATATAAAATAAATATCCCTGAGTCCATAATTATATAAATAAATGATTGCATAAATAAACAAATGGAGGAGAAGTAAAGAGACAAAAATCTTGTGGAAAATCATCCCCCCAAAAAATATTTAAAAGAAGCTTCACTCTCAAGGAGATAGAACATACTCATGATTCCTTACGTATGGCTGCACATAGGGAATTCCTTCCAAAGAGTACAGATATAAAGGGGGTAAAAAGTAAAACTTCAGACTAGAGAAACCTGACAATTACCACCTCCCCCAGGAGTTCAAGTTTAACTTCCACAGTGATGTCACGTTGACAGTATGTACACTTGCTGTGATGTGTTGGGAATGGCACTTTACCTCTCTGGGCCTCCTCCCAAAAACCTGTACCCCCGCCAAGTCTGGTCATGAGAAAAACAACAAACAAATCCCAGCTGAAGTAAAGTATACAATATACCTGACCAATATTCCAAAACTGTCAAGGCCATCAAAAACAAGGAGAGACTGAGAAATAGCACAGCCAAGAGAAGCATGCCCCTTGCACGCACCACCACCTAAGGGGTGGGCAAACCCCCTGAGCCACCCCTCCAGCCTGACCCCTGGACACACCCCTGCCCTTACACCATATAAGGAACAAGCTCGGCCCCCCTTCCACCCCCAGGGAGTGAGCAGCAAGGGAACATGTTGCTTGTTCTCACTCCCCTCTGCTGCAGCAAGGGTCCCAATAAAGCCCTGCCTGAATTTCTTGTCTGGCCTCTAGTCAATTTCTATTGCTTGGGGAAAGCCAAGAACCCTGGTCAGTATCACTAACATGATTAGTAACATGAAAAACTGTATGGGGTATATAAAGTTTTTCTCTTTCTACTATTTTATCAATTTTTCTGTAAATCTAAACCTAAAAAAAAAACCTGAAGTAAAATAAAATTTATTTAAAAGGAAGGAAGAAATGAAGGAAAGAGGGAAGGAAGGGAAGGAGGGAGGGAGGGATGGAAGGAGGCAGGAAGGAAGAAAAGCAAAAGAGGGAGAGAGGGAAAAGATTCAGGGAGGCAAAGTATCCCTTTTTTATACCAAGTCTCTTCCTGTGTTCCTTTATGGCACAATTTCTAGAAGAGTTGCCTATAAATCACTAATGCCTTCATCTCCCATTTGTTTTTTAACTTACTCCAGTAGAGTTCCTTCTCATCACTACAATAAATTTGATCTGTGGCACGAGTAACTTGCATCTGTCCAAATCTAAAGGTATGGTTTCTGTCCTTGCTGCATTCTTATGCTGAGTAGCATTTTGCACAGTTGACTTCTCCCTCCTTCTGGAAGTAGGTTGTTTTGGTTTCCTTGTCCTCATACTCTTTAGTTGTCGCTGTTGCTGTTTTTTCCCCTTTTCAGTGGCCACTCCTTTTCTGCCTTTTTGCAAAATGTGGGGTTTTTTTCCTGCTGGACTAGTAATTGGAATCTTCCAAGCCTTATCCCTAACTCTTTTATTCTTATTCCACATTTTCTTTAGATGGGTATTTCCAAATGGTATTTATCTCCAGCCCAGATATCTCTATTGTGCTCCATAGTCTTATACAAATGTCACCTCTTCAGAAAGATTTTCCCTGACCACCCAATCTGAATGTTTTCCTCAGTATTTCTACTCTATCATTCTATTTTTCATTTTATTGTTTTCAGTAGCATTTAACACTATCTAAAGATGCCTTGTTCCTATGTTTCTTGTAATGTCTGTCTCCCTCCTTTCTGACACTCCTGCTATCAGTTCCCCACTAACCATAAACTTCAGAATTGCTACAACTTTGGCCATTTCCGTCACAATTTAATTCTTAGGGATAGTGCAATACAAAGAAGATAATGGATAATTAATAAACTAAATATACAGGTCTGGTATTATTAATATAAACACTTATTTGTTAGATAAATAAACATTTAATATCTGTGGAGACAAGAAATCACAGAGATTGAGACTGAGACGTATTTATCTATCATATTCTAATTTTTCAGAATTGACTTTTCCAATTAATACAGTAGTATATTTATTACATTATAGCTCTTGGTATGTTTTCTGGTATCTGAACTATATCTCGCAGACTGTGAATTTTGTTGATTATTCTTAGTAGGAATGGAGAAATGTTTGCTGTAATGAATGAAAAAGGAATTTAGCTTTGGAGTCAGATACCTCTAGGGTTTTTTTCTGTTTAATGATTTAGTGATCTTTGACTTTATAAGGTTAACCTAAACTCTGATCACTGATTCTTTTCATTTTTGAAGCACATGCACATATAATTATTAATTAAAATATGCATATGATGCTGTAGGAACCCAGTAGTGAGTGAACCACCCTGGCCCGATGGAATAAGGAGGCTTCTTAGAGTAGGTTATTTTTTAGAAGGGTCTTAAAATTTTAAGTAGAAATTTAGGAGAGCTTTGAAAGAATTCACAATGCAGAAAAAATAACATAAAACACCAGAACATATAGTGGCCCCTCAAAAACAAAATCTTGTTCCAGGGACACAGGATTGTCCCCTATAGCTAGAACACAGGTTTTACACAGAGACTGAAGTAACATAACTTGTCATTCCAAGATTTTGGATTTATTAGTATAAAAAATAAAGGAGAGCACTTAACATTAAACAACTGTGCTCATCTCTCAATCATCATAATTTGCTCTGCATCGGCTGCATGCTGGACCACTTATTTGAATGTTTTCAGCCAATGGAAGGAGTGATAGACTACTGTGTGTCCCACAGAATCCATTATTTCATTACTTCTTTACTGTTACAGTGCATTCATTTCAGCTGAGGATATCATTAGCCAGCTAACATACTACACTGCCCCTCAGATTCTTGAGACTAGATGCAATCATGTGGCTAAGTGTTGGCCAATAAAATATTGCCAGGTTTAAAAAACAAAGCCTCACTTCTGGACATGCTCTTAAAAGGAATGGGCACGTCATCCATTTGCCCATTTTCTCCTTATGCTGGACTAGAGTGTGGACTTGAGAGTGGGTAGTGATGCAAGCATCTTAGCATTCAAAATGGAAGCCACATGTTTCAAGCTAATATTGAAAGCTCACTTCAGGCTCCATTTATCATCCTGGTTTGCTACAATTTACTTAGATTTTAGTGTGAGTACTACTCAATTTTAATTTTAATATTTATTTTTATTTAAAATACGATATCCCAGATTTCAATTTTTTTTCAATGGGAAAGCTGATCTAAGTAACAAGTCAACTACAGGCATACCTCAGAGATGTTGTAAGTTTGGTTCCAGACCACTGAAATAAGTGAATATTGCAATAAAGTGAGTCACGCTTATTTTTTGGTTTCCCAGGGAATATGAAAGTTATGTTCATACTATACTGTAGTCTATTAAGTGTACTATAGCATTATATCTAAAATAACGATGTACATACCTTAATTTAAAAATATATTATTGCTAAAAAATGCAAACCACCATCTGAACCTTCAGTGAATTATCTTTTTGCAGCAGTAACATTAAAAAATCACCAATCAGATATCACCGTAACAAATATAATAAGGAAAAAAGTTTGAAATATTCTAAGAATTACCAAAATGTGACACAGAGACATGAAGTGAGCAAATACTGTTAGAAAAAATAAGGATGATAGACTTGCTTGATGCAGGGTTGCCACAAACTTTCAATTTGTAAAAAAAAAAAAAAAAAAGTAATATCTGCAAAGTGCAATAGAGCAGAGCACAATAAAATGAGGTATGCCTGTATACTGTTGGTAATGGAGTACCTAAACTACTGTATAATAAATATGTATATGATATGCTTTTAAGTTTGCACAATTGTTTTCTTTGTTTTGTGCAAACAATATTGGTTTAATATGGCCCATTCTTCCCATTATTTATACTGTGATGTAGACTTCCTGGGTTGAAAGTGGCTCTGCCATTAACTGTGTCACTTAAGTAATTTATTTAGTCTTTATCCCGTCAATTTCTTCACCTATAAGGTGAAGATGACAGTAATACCTGCCTTGTAGGGTTTGTATGGGAATATAATGCATTAATGTATTACATAAAGGATGTAGCTCCTATCACATAGAAAGTCATATTTACTTGTTAATTATTATTATTTCTTTAATTGCATCCTAAGCTTAGAAAGTTCTTTCTCTGCCAGAAGGCTAATAAATACGCTATTATGTCATGCTGTCTGTTCAGGACTTTATTCTTGATGTAGAAATGTTTAATTAGTTCATGCTTCTATACATTTTAATGTATAGAATGATGTCTGAGTTTCAATTCGTTGTTTCTCTAAATAGCCAATCAGTTTTTTACATGATTTTAGAAAATATTTTTCCATTCTATAAGTTTCTTTTGTGCTTGATTTTTTTAAAGGTCTTTCTGGGGGTTCAACATTTGTCTAGGTTGTGATAGTTACAAAGTGTGATATAGGATTCCACCCATTTTCTGACATGGAATTAAAGTGGGACTTTAAACACAACTAACAGAATAGACTCTAAGACATGATTAGAATCTTAATGACAAGAGGAAAGCTAGCCTCAGGTCTGTTGACCTATGAACTGAGCATTAGGTAGAGTGGAAATGAGAGGTCTTCAATTCCTAATTTTATTCTACCTTACTCTACCTTATTTTCTGAAATTTCTAATATGCTAAATAAACATAATTATTTGAAAAGCTGTAGTATAAAATGTAATGTCCCAGGTCTGTGCAGTGCTCAATTTGAGATATAATGAGTTTATTCTTATCTTGTGTACATTTTTTAGCTCTGAAAGAAGTCTCTGCCTAGCTCATGGTGGATACACTAGAATTATAACAGTGATTCACTCCAGATCTGAATTACACTTCTTTTCCCAGTTTCGATTTTTCTGTTAACCTCTGAAAAGCATGCCAAGAAGTTATATGCATATAACTAAGCATAACTGTATAGCTTAGTTATGAAGGCATTCCTCTATCCTTAAAAGAGAAGTTGAGGACATATTTGACTTGCAAAGTTCACTCACAGGATTCTTTGTCATGCCATATTTGAAAGGATTGTAAAGATACACTCAATTTCTATGTTTTGAGCATACTTTTCCATTTAATCTGTCCTTAAATAAATAATATTTATTCCTTATGTAACTTCCTCCTCGGATTACAGAATCAGGCAGAATATTTCCCAAGAAAAATATTCATAGTTTGAGGGATAAACACTAGATTTTAGATATGGCAATTGTCAAAAAACTAATACCATACAATTACTGCAATAACCACATATGGGGATGAAAGATGAAGTTACAGCAACCTATCACATTATGTCCTAGGTGTTTGCTGAGCCCTTTTAACAATGTAAAACATATAAAATAAACATGATTCACAAAAATATACAAATTGTAGGCTCTTTATTTTACGTTCATAATTTTTAAAGTACTTAATTAGCCTTAGAGCAATTCAATAGGCAATTAGGAATTTGAACCCTTTCATATTTCTTTAGAATAAATGCTAAAGAGAGAATTTGGCATATAAAGTGGGAATACAGAAAGAAGAAAATATTCTTAAAATAATAAAAAAGCATACATGTAAATATTTATAAAAATTGTTCATAAATATATTTAGAAGGGTTCATAATTCCTCTGTGATTAAAATTTATCTACAATCACAAAACTGTTTAGAAATGCCTAGATGTTTCACGTGTAATGAGTACATGCTCATTATTCTTGAAAAAATATCTTCATGTGCATATTATTGCATTTACACATTAGAATTTGACTATGCATTTAAGTTCCCAAATGATACATTTTCTTTTCACAAAGTCATTTTCCTGGATGAAAATCTCAGCGCTATCGTAGAATACAAAAGTGCATTAGTTTAAAAATAAAGATGAATCAATTTTGTTTAAAAATCAATTTGAATGTTCTGAGGGAAACTGTATCATTGCTGCAATTCACACCTGTCAAAAATCACTTGTTTCTCTGAAAGGAAAAACAAAGCTGACAGATTTAAAGACAATTTCTGTATTTGAATATTCAACTGCATTTTTCCTCTCACAGTGATTAATCATATCATAATTTGTCATTTAAAATATTTTAATATACCAGCTTGTGATCCTTAGGCACAAATATGTTAAATATAAATATACAAGAAACATTATATCCTTCACGATTCTTAGAAAGTACACATTTTATTCTTGAAAATAATCTGAGAGTTGAGTCAATTTGTTATACACTCCATTTTTGTATTAGTAAATACACTAGTGTCTGTGAAATATTTTTTTTCAATAAAATGAAAAGTCTGAATTTTCAAAGATCTATATGCTAGATATAGCAAGGAAGAATATTAAGAGCTTCACTTCAAAAATGAATTTGGAATTTTCCAATAAACAAAACTCACAAAATATTCCAGCTTTGGTCAAAGCACATTGTAAATCTGTGACCACTTTTAAATGCAAAAGATACTGAAAACCCCAAAGCAAAGGAAAACAAATAATTTTTAGAAAATGGATGTGTTCTTAAAGAGTTACTAAGAGGACACATCCTTGATCTAGATTTGCCATTAAAAATCATGGAAATTCCATGAGGGCTGTGTAAACCAACAGCATTTCATGGAAATGCATTTATTTCCATCATTATCTCTTGTTGAAATTGAAACTTTTATTCTAAGACCCAATTTCAAAATGCTTGGAAAACAAAAGGAGTTTATCACCACACAATTGATAGAGGCTAGGTGTTACATTCGTAGTGAGAGACAGAGTGGGGAATGATCTGTGTCCATACCTAAGGGACTCTTAGATTTCAAATTAGGCATTGTTTACAGTCAAAGACTTTAAGAATGGGTAACTAAGTTTTCATAGCTAACACTCAGCAGTCTCACTGTCTGAGATGACTTCTCTTACACAAAGGAAATGAAAGATTTCTCCCTGACACTGGGAAGAGTACAGAGATCACACAACATACAAAAGGATAACACTGAGGTTTAAGTTTCTTATTATGATACTGATTCATAGTTGATGGAAGAATCTTTTTGAAGAGCTGGGTAGCAGAGTATGGCTCGTGTGGTTTCAAATGATCCTTGTGGGATTCATCCCTGTCAAGATGCAGGGCTCAGGAAACCAAGCCAATTACTTTCTTGGAGCTCAATACAGTGAGCTCTCTAATGCTGTTAGGGAGAAAAAATACCTGCAGTTTTCTGGGTTTTGTGATGGAGAAAACAACAGCAAAAGTTAGAAGAGGTAAGCCACAGTGGCTGCAGCCATATTTCTAAATACAGCCCCATCGGGTGCACAGTAGCAAGCCAGGCCAACTCCTGACAGATCTCCTGACATATAGATTTAGCCAGTAAAATACAGCAAACCATTTTCAGATTCAGACACTTTATTATTTACAGAGCCAACAAAAGAAAGAGTAGCAAAAGGAGACAACTCACCAAGTTCTTTGTCCCAGACACCAAAAAGGATGAAACTGAAATAAAAGGGGCTAGACGACAATGCAATGCAAGCTTTGAACACCCTGTTTCTGAGAAACCAATTCTTGAAGGCATTTATAGACTGCAATTATAACCCAAGGGGCACAGGGCAGAAGAAAGCCTCATATCTCATTAGAGATAAGAAATTGAGGGATTACAGCCTCCTGTGGAATATAAGGAGGTGAGTAGAAATTGGCCTCAAAGCAGCTTTTCATAAGCTTTCCATCCTCTTGTGTTCCAGGAGGATGACAAGGTGTTGTTCTGCAAGGGCTCAGAAAAGCTGGGGTTCAAACCACACTGTCTGCATGACCTATATGAACACATGCAAGGCTACTAGGCTGCCACAGTGCAAATCTTCCCCTACAACGCCTATGAAATACTGAATAATTCTACTTACATGAGATATCTAAAATAGTCAAACTTATAGAAGCAGAAAACAGAATGGTGGTTGCCAGGGGATGGGGAGGGGGGAAGTGGGGAGTTACTGTTCAATGGGTATAAAGTTAGTTATACGAGATGAGTGAATTCTAGATATCTGCTGTACAATGTACATATGCTACATGCCTATGGTTAATAATACGTCTATGGTTGTACACTAAAAATATGTTAAGTTTAGATCTCATGTTGTGTTCCTACAACAACAATAAGAGAAAAGCAAAGGGCACAAAGCTTTTGGAGGTGATGGCTATGTTTATAGTTTTGACTGTGGTGATGGTATAATCAATGTATGTATATGTCCAAATTCATCAAATCATATGTATTCAATATGTGAAGTTTTTTTTAATATCATTTATACATCAATAAGGCTACAAAAAAGGGGGAAGGGGACTTTTCACCTCCTTCCTTAAAGAGGTAAAGTCTACTTCTTCAACATTTTAAAAAGGGTTAGTGTTTTGACATGCTTTTGCTAATAGAAAAGACCAGAAGAGACAGGTGCCAGTTCCGAGGTCAAGAGTCCTTGGATACTTTTCTCTCTCTTCTTTGGAATCCTATTTAATACCATCATGTGTGGTCAGATAACATTGTAACCAAAGACATCCATATGACATCACCCAACAAACAAACAACCTACATACAGCTGCATGAGTGAAGATGCTGAGATCATAACTGCCCAGCTGAGTCCAGCCCCAAATAATGAGCTAGGTGCATTAATTGTTTTAAGCCAATAAGTTTTGGTCTGGTTTGTTTTGCGGCAAAAAGTAACTGATGCAATCTTGTATTCACCACAGTAGTAGAAAGGGTATTTTATCAAGATACCTTTGGGGGACTACCCTGGTGGCACAGTGGTTAAGAATCTGCCTGCTAATGCAGGAGGCATGGGGTCGAGCCCTGGTCCAGAAAGCCCTGGTCCGGAAAGATCCCACATGCCATGGAGCAACTAAGCCCACGCGCCACAACTACTGAGTCTGTGCTCTAGAGCCTGAGAGCCACAAATACTGAGCCCACGCACCGCAACTACTGAAGCCTGCGTGCCCAGAGCCCATGCTCCACGATAAGAGAAGCCACTGCAGTGAGAAGCCTGATCACCGCAACACAGATTAGCCCCCACTCACTATAACTAAAGAAAGCCTGCCCACAGCAACAAAGACCCAACGCAGCCAAAAATAAATAAATTAATTAATTAATTAAAAGAAAAAAAAGATACCTTTGGGGCTTAGAAAGTGTTACTGAATTATTTGAGAGATTTTCTCAGTTAAAGACAATTTTGTAATTTCCAAAATTAGTCACTTCAAATTAAAAAAAAAAAAGTTTAACAACTTTCTTCTTTTGAATGTAAATATTTAGTGACTTCATTTCATTCTTTTATTTGCATGAACAATACTCCAGTACCACAGCAATGATCAAAAGAAGTGCACAAGATATAATGGTGATTTTATTAAGACTCATACAATGTACTTGAATATTCGTAATGACTTCAAGCATCTCAAGCTGTGACTTAAATAACAAATAATTTTTAAAAAGTCTATTCATTACTTTTTTATTGTATAATGAAAGTCAGTGACCTGCAGAAAGTAATTTAATGAATTGAGACACGGATTTATAGGTGATGGTATAATCACTTTTAAGTTTATCCCCTCATTTTAATAATAGGATTACACTGGGTATTGAATAACGGTGCTTTTAATTTTATTACTTAATAGTTACAGATAAAATGTTAAGCTAAACATATAGTATATACCTTTTCAGGGATTTAATAAAAAAAACTTTTTCTTGACATTTGATTACTTAGAAACTTATTCATTATAAATAATTAAAAATAGGATTAGAATCCTTGGGTAAAGAACACTTTTGCTTTCAATATATGTAACTCATGTAACACTGACAAAAGATACACATTTAAATACTGAAAACATACAATATATTTTGCGTGACACCTGATCTATCTATATATATATAATATGAAGATAAAATGGAAAGTGACTAAATGGTCTAGTATTTTCAATTTTATATGTACTTCATTGTGTAAAACTGGAACACTTTTCAGATCTGTTTAAAAATATTTAAGTGAATATTTTTCAAACCAAGTCTTGCTTTAGGCAATATTAAGCATTACAACAATAAAATGTACCTAAAATCAAGCACAGTAAATTATTTTCTTTTAAAATACTATATTTTTGTGAAAGCATTTCATACTCAATATAAAGAACTGAAGTAATATAGACACATGCAAATAAAAAGTGAAAACAAATAAAATTCCACCACTGAGAAATATAAAGTGAATACCATCCCAGATATATCTCTATACACACACACACACACACAATTTATCATTTATCTATCCATCTATCTGTATCATACCATCCCGGATATACCTCCATACACACACACACACACACACTCACACACAGATTTATCATTTATCTATCCATCTAACTGTATCTATCTATCATCTATCTCTATCACCTCTTACCTCTCTTTCTAAATATACGTGTGTGTGTGTGTGTTTGAGGGCATAGAGGAAATACTGTATATGTACTGAGAGAGTCAATTCCTTCCCTCTTTTCACCTATTTCCAGAACTGTTTCCCCTATCCTCTAGTTCCTTCTTACTTCAGATCACAAGGAAAACATACCTGCTCAGTTTGTTTCTCTCCACACTGTGGTAAAAGATTACAGTGAGAATTTTCAGAATTTTTAGTTTTTAATTTTTTTTTTGCAACTCATCTGTGTGGTTCATAGGGAGTTATGTCAGAAACCTCAGCACATTTTTCCAAAATTCTCTGGTTCTTTCACTGGCAACAATTTTCAACATATATGGCATTAGGTCAAGCTCTTTCTATTACTTGACTGTTTACTGCTAACTTTTCCTCTTTTGGGGTATGGGGATCATTTAATTAAGGAACATTTTTAATAGAATTTCAAAACAGTTTAAATGATAGATAATTGGATAAGATGCAATCAGTATTTATTGAATGTATACTACTTACTAGGCACAATGGGGATAAATTTGAAGATTGGGATTGATATATACACACTACTATATATAAACTAGACAACTAATAAGGACTTACTGTATAGCACAGGGAACTCTACTCAATAATCTGTAATGACCTATATAGGAAAAGAATCTAAAAAAGAGTGGATATACATGTATGTATAACTGATTCACTTTGCTGTACAGCAGAAACTAACACAACATTGTAAAGCAATTATACTCCAATAAAGATGTTCAAAAGAAAAAATACTGGTACTCTGTCTACTGCTATTGCTGTCAGTGAATACATAATGCTATACGTATACATATATCCCCATATCCCCTCCCTCTTGCATCTCCCCCCCACCCTCCCTATCCCACCCCTCTAAGTCGTCACAAAGCACAGAGCTGGTCTTCCTGTGCTATGCAGCTGCTTTCCATTAGCTGTCTGTTTTACATTTGGTAGTGTATATATGTCAGTGCCACTCTCTCACTTCATCCAGCTTACCCTCAAGCTCTAATGTCTACAAGGTGATGTAAAAAGACCAAATGACACCTGCATACACAATAACATTATAAGAGAGGAACTCTGAGCTTAGGGGAATCAGGGTTTTATAATGGGCTCTAAGTATGCCCATCTTTTGCCTCAGAAGGAGATATTATCTCTGTCTTCAAAGGCTGTCCAACAGATAAACATCCTTGAAAAACATCCAGAACAAAGGGCAGTTAATTCGTCACTTGAAAGACATGCAGAAAAGTGAAAGGCCCATGAAAAATTGTCTCCCAACAATGAGTTGCTATGAATCATGAAAAAGAGGAGGAAGCTAAACATTAAAGATTCTTGGCATAATTGGGAAAAGATTCCCAGAGCAGAAGTTGTATTTCCACAGAAATACATATAGGCAGTGACTTGGAAAACTGTATAAGTTTTTATCACTTCATCAGATGGCAGAAAATGGTACATGTATTGAAAAGCATTGTTTGGGTTTCTTTAAGACAGGCTGCTGTAGTTCACATAAAGTTCAGGCCAAATCATGTAAACCAGAATGGCTTCCCTACACCCCAGTATTAGAAAATTTCTTCCATCATAGTCTGGGTTAGTTTTTTTCTGTCATACAATATTATCCCCCTCTCGTTTTCTTCATCTTATCACTTAATACAATGAAAATTAATTATTTGACTAATTATTTGTTTAACACCATTGAAGTATATGGGATAAGTAATTTTTTGTATGTTTTCTACTTCGTTCATACCACTTATAGCACAAGCAGGCAATCGAGAAAAATAACTCTGAATGGATAAATGAATCTCTGATACTCTACCTAAAATCCTCCATTTGTTAGACTGCCCTTCAGAGATTCACTTTGGGACTCCATGGATAGCACTGTATCCTTTACTAGCCCAGAAGACAAACTTCTCAAGATCTTTTAAGGCTGCTTCCCTCTGCCACTTTCTTACGTTCTCTCTTTTCTTCCCTTAGGCCTAAAGCAGAGCTGGTCACCTTTATCTGCCTCCAGGGTTTTCTGGTCCAAAGGGGAGACACACACAGGCTAGAATCAACCTTAAGCCAATATCAATATATTAGCTACATGGAAGTAAGCTATTCAAATTCAAGACCTTCCAAAGTGGTGATTATAAATGTAACATGCTACATGATTGCAAGAGTACTCATCCTTCTTCTTTATTATGCTTAAAACTTTGACCAATGCTTTGAAGTAAAATTAAAAAACAAAAAAAGAAACACTAATGCCATGAAGGTCTTCTTAAGAGAGTAACATTTGAGGTCTGAAGGATGACTAGGAATTAACTATGACAGACGATAAAAGGACACCAGGCAGAGGTAACAGATGTCTAAACAGTTAGTGGTGAAGAAGATTAGAGGCTGAATAAACAGAGATAAATCCAATATGAATGGAGCAGAGTGGGCAAGAAGGAGAGTGGAAGGAAACGAGGATGAAAAGGGATAAATACAAATTTAAGTTCAATTTCCTTGTACTATTTTTTTTGTAATTAATTACTTCCTTTCTATTTTCTTGGTAATCTTTTTTTTTCTAGTCCTCTTGGAATAATATATGACATCATCTCAATTGATTCTATGTATTGTTTGTTTCTTTGTTGATTGGTTTGTTTGACTGTATATATGTATATGTTTCTATGTATATTAGAAACTAAAGCTGGAAAAATGTATCATGTTAAGATATCGTGTGTGGGGTTCACAGTTCTGTCAAGTTCTCATAGAGGGCTTAGCATACCCAGAAATACTTTCTTCCACCCCCTAGCATGTGTTCATTTTCAAAGTAAAATTTTAATGAAATATGATGTATATAAGATATACTTAGAGAAATGTACACACATTTTTTAAAAAATCATACATTTGAAACAACTTTATAAGTGTGAATGCACTTGTGTAACCAACATCCTGATCAAAAAATAGAATCAAGAAATTAGCTTCATATGGATCAGAGATTTGCTTGTTAAAAGTTAAATCATTAATGAACTAAAAGACAATATAGAAATCCTTTATAATTTGGGAAGAAGAAGGGCTTTCCAACTGTGTATCAAAATCCAGAAGCCATCACAAATTTGACAAATTTTACTATACAGAATATTAAACATAAATATCCATGATAAAATATGACAAAGTCAAAAGGAAAAATGGGAAAATATATTTGTAGCCAATATCATATATTAAAAACTAATATCCTAAAGCATAAAGAGCTCCATAAATAAATATATAAAATATCAATAAGTCTATGGAAAAATTGGCAAATGACAAGAGACAATCCAGAGGAAAAATACAAATGACTCTTGAACATACGAAAATATACTCAATCTGTCCAATTATAAGATAAATTTAGTATTAAGACTCCTAGAATCTGTCATACAGACTGAAGTAAGTCAGAAAAACAAATACTGTATGCTAACACACATATATGGAATCTAAAAAAAAAAAAATGGTTCTGAAGAACGTAGGGTAAAGATGCAGATGTAGAGGACTTGAGGACACGGGGAGGGGGAAGGGTAAGCTGGGAGGAAGTGAGAGAGTGGCATGGACATATATACACTACCAAATGTAAAAGTGATAGCTAGTGGGAAGCAGCCGCATATCAGCTTGGTGCTTTGTGACTACCTAGAGGGGTGGGATAGGGAGGGTGGGAGGGAGACGCAAGAGGGAGGAGATATGGGGATATACGTATATGTATAGCTCATTCACTTTGCTATAAAGCAGAAACTAACACACCATTGTAAAGCAATTATACTCCAATAAAGATGTTAAATTAATTAATTAATTAATTTTTAAAAAAAGACTACGTTGAGCAACAATTCTCATCTATAATGTGATGAAAATAAAAAATTTTGATCACACACTCTACTGCCAAAGTTGCATAGAAAGTGGCATTTTCATGCATATTTGTGGAAGTATCCATTGTTAATCCCCAGTGAATATAGTATAATTATACATACTTGCTTTTACCAAGAAATGCTACAATTCTACTTCTAGGAATTATCCTATAGATGTACTGTACACATGTAAAATGACATATAGGGTTACTTATTGAAAAAAATAACTAAAGATAGGAAACAAACTATTAAAAAAGTATCTGGAAAGACATAAAAGAGACTATTTGGTTAGTGGGACATTATTCAGGGGTTGGTGGGAGAGTAAGTGTGGAGGAAAAGGAACTGTACAATAACTTTTATCTTTTTAGTGTGAAATGGACATGATATTCATGCCAAAAAATAACATAAAATAAACTTTATGATTTTTTTCAAAAATTACCACACCAACCTATCAACATGGAGATAAACACACATAAACTTACCACTGACCCTGAAATGCTCCTGTCTTCCTTGTAGTCAGAAGCCCCACCCAAAGTTCTACTACCAATTTGATTTCTGACAATATATTTCAGTTTTCCCATTTTTAAAAATTTATAAATTATAATCTTACAGTATGCAATCTTTGTATTTGGTTCCTTTGACCCAATGTTATGTTTGTGAGAATCTTCTACAAACATTGTTGTGTTTCGTTGTAGTTGATCATCCCTTGGCATATATTTATAATTGTCTTGAGTGAATTATACTCTAATGTATTTACCTGTTATAACTTGATAAACATCTGGATAAGTTTGATGGAATTATCTTGATGGTTTCCAGTTTGGGGCTACTGAAAATAAATACCACTGCTAAAAAAGACATAATGCTGTTATGACCATTCTAGTAAATGTCTTTTTGTGAAAATATGTATGCATATCTGCTGCATATACACCTATGAATAGAATTTCTGGATGTCTACATATACATACATCTGAGCCAAAAGAATGTATTATTCTCTCAAAAATTAAAATTCAAAGCAAACAAATGGAACTAAATAATATCACAGAAAATTAAGAATGAGACCATATCAGTTCATGATTTGTAAGAGCTCTACTTTCTCAGGACTTCAGTTTTCAGAAGTCATTGAAAACTTGCTTACTGTTGGGAAAAATATCTCTACAGTTTTTCTTCTTGAAGTGCATCATAACTTTCCTAGTGGTTCAACATGTTGATTTGCTTTGTACAGATCACTGGAGAAACAGATTCGTGTTATTCAAATCCCCAGCTAATATTTTGTCTGGTATATGATGACATAATAAATACAAATTATATTGATAGGTGAACAAAATAACTTGAGATCTTTAGTGCTGAACTCATTATTTTACTTCAGGATTTCCTCTATGTGTTTATTTATTTATATGTTTTACAAGGTCATGAGACTTCTTTTTCTTTGTTCTTTAGTTTATTATCTTCTAAGTGCTGTGAGAATCATTTCTTGGGAAACATATATATGATTGATTATTCAGGCAGAAGCAACTGTCTTATAAAGTACGATGAACATACAGTTTTAGCAAGGGTCATCTTTATTGCTTTCCTAAGCCAGATGATAGCTTCCAAATCATCCAAAACTTTTCTCTTAAACCTGTCCCTAGAACATGGACTTCTCAGATTCAATTGCTGGGAAATATATGGTAATTTGTCTATCTCTTAGTTTCACATTAACTTTCAAGTTGTTTGTTATAGAAAGTTCTTAATATTATAAAAAAAAGCACGTCTAATTGTTGAAATAACATGGACTTGAAAGATGTAAAGGTGTCATATGATTACTCTACCTATACATTTGAATCCATCCATATTAGCTGAAAGTTCTTAATAAGAAATTAACCCCAACTCTATAAAAAAATTTAGGAATATACTGTGGCTTTATTGATTGTTTTTATTGAAGCATTGAATGAAATGTAAACCTTTAACTTACATTCATCCAGTTATCCCCTTGCATTTGCAAGAGCCCCATGGTAAGAAAAAATGAAAAGATATACAATTACTAAGTTCCCCCCAACTAGTGCTTCAGAATGTTTCTACTCTATATAAAAACAAGCAACTGTAGAACTGTTTAAAATATATGTACTACATTTTAATGTAACCATTCTATCAACTTTTGTTACTGTTTGATCAGGCTAGTATTAGATCTGCCTCTCTCTTCTCCTTAATGACATCTAGACACACCACATCAAAGCCAATGACCACGAGTAATTCAAAGGTGTATTACTCACTCAGGCATAAGCAAGGCAAGGGAGATCCTGGGCAAGGGGTCCCACCAGGTCACAGAGAATCTTGGACTCTCTGATGTCCTGGAGGATGGAAGAATGGGAGAAAGAGGGGTAATGGAAGGAAGAGGTATTGGGAGAAAGGGAGGAGAAGAGAGAATGGGGAGAGAGAAAGAAAAGAGACATTCAAAGGAGTGTTTGTATTTATACATATGACAGGAGATAGTAGGCAGGATTTTTGAACACTGCTAAACCGATTAATTTTGAGTAGCCAGTCCAATTGTGGGGAAAAGAGGAGGATGAAGAACAGAGGCAGTGCTGGATACCTTACATATAACTTGCCCCTTACATATAACTTGCCCCTTGTTCAGCATAGCAGAAATTGAATAGGGCTGGGGAGTCTGATGGTGCCTACCCACACAAGTGTTAATGGCTTAAACAGATTTCATTTCGCGGTGTGTGGGTAACTTACTGCTTTCCACTTTATTTCTCCACAAATATGTGTGCATGTATACATATGCACACACATACAAAAAGAATATTTCCCACTTCTCCTCTTCTATTGGCTAATTTTTAAACACCAAAGGTGAAATATGGTAGATTTGTGTGCTAACTTATTTTCTTTCATCACAGAAGCAATTTTGAACTAATGTTTCAAATCTAATGTTTTTCCATAGGGTATGGGTCAACGAAGTATTAAAGTACTTAGATTCATTGTCTCTGTTAGGTCTTATAAATATCATTAACAAATTTCAAATTATACCTTGTGTGTTATCATTTGTGATTTCTTTTGATAATTTAGTAAATGGCTAAAAGTCGGAAATATTATACATAATTCCAGAACATAACACTGCCTTGAGCATCAAAATACTTGTATACTTATTCATATTTTTACCTTTAAGACAGATATATTTTCATTTGGAAAACACTATATGAGGATGAGATAATGCAGGGGTATTGCTCATAAATTATGAACTCTGGTGACTGCTGATTCCATTACAATGAAAAATATCATAAATATTGTTTGTCCTCCTTAATTAGGATGTGTGTTTGGCACCTAAGTGTAGAAATAATTCAATATCCTATTTCCAGTGTTCATCTTACATGATGATTTTTGTGCTGTGATTATCGACCACTCTCTCTTCAAACTCTCCTCTCCGGCTTCTCTCCCTCTTGGCTCTCAGAACTCTTTTAATATAGATTATTTTTCTCTGTCCCTTAAATATTGATATTCACTATGTGATATTTTTGACTCTTTTCTTCCTTTCCATTCTTGCTAGGTTTATCTACCTTCTCCCATGATCTCAAATATCACATACATACTCAAAACTTACAAAGTTATATCTCCATCCCTATTTTCAACTAACCACTAAATATAGGATATATATGTAAATTCTTTAGGCACCAAATTTGAAATACTTAAGATGATATTAATTATTTTTCACCTAAATATCTTCTTTTATATTTTCTCCTGCCTCTTGTATCAGTAACATCACTAATTTACCAGTGATCTAACTTTAAAGACACAAAGTGTTCCCCAACTCTTCCTACTCCAATCCCTCTTTTCCAAAAAAATTAGCATACAACCCTACCCCTCTAGCCACATAGGACAATTTTTCATTTTCTATAAACACATATACTTCTACAATTCAAGGCTTGTTTGATCTACATGGAGTGTCTTCCTTTTTTCTCCCCACCCTCCACTGCCTAGTTAATTCTTACTCATTCTTAAAGACCTGGCATTTTACACATTAGAAACTGTCTTAAGTGATTTATACAGAGTATCTCACTGAATATTCAAAATACTACCTTGTGTTGGAAACTATTGTTATCCTGATTTTACAGATGATGGCTCTTTAAGGGGTTAAGTAATTGTGACCCTCCCATTTGGCAGGCTGATCCTAAGGCATAGTTCTCTGTTGGGACTGGAAAACTGACCTTTACCCTGCCTAAGCGTATGAGCTTCTGATACCTTGCTCAGTGCTTCAGCCTTGTCAGGTAAAGAAGGGGAAAGGTCACTGCTCCCTATTTTCTCATGGTTTTCTTTAGATTTCATTTGTGAGAGGAAAAAAAATATGTCCTGAACAAAATCAGTGATATCCACATAACTTTAAATATTGGCCTTTACATTGACTTAATATATATTTACTGCACTAATATATATTACATGTACCACCCTCAGCTCTGAGTATTCAAATGTAAACTAGATCAATAAGAACATTTACATTGTTAATTGTTGTCATTTTATGAGAATATACCTTATAGTAATACCTATTAAAACCAAGCATACTATGTGGTTTGGATGATAACCTTTAGTTTTCCCAACTGCTTTTCCAAGATCTAGTAGATTAAGTCTGGTCGGGTTTCCTTAGATTCTTTTCTCCTCCTCTATGCTGTCTCAGGTTATGAAAGATATATAAATGCAAATTACAAAGCAGTATTTGTGCCTCTTACCCAAAAAAACTATTCCTAAATTAAGATATTTAACTCATTCCTGAAGCCTGTTACACTACTGTCATTTCAGTGGATGTAGTAGTTTTACTACCATTCTATTCATGAATAAATATTATCATTGCATTTTTATATTTTATAATTGTTTTAAAATTATGAGGAAATTCCATCTATCTATCATCTTAAAAGATGCATAAAAATACTGGTATTCAATACTGTTGGAGAGGAAGAAAATTTCCCTCTACTCTTCTAAGTTGTTCCAGTTGGTCTGAGAGTTAAATTGACATGAGACAGCTTAACAGGAGAAAATTAAACAAAAGTTTAATAGCATATATACATTGGAGAGACCTAGGAAAACTGAATAACTCACCAAAATGGCCAAACTTATCACCTTAAATACCATCTTCAGCTAAAGATAAAAGAAGAAGTTGGCAATAGTCCTTTGGGACTTCAATGGGAAGGCAGACACATGGAGACGGAAAAGCAAATGTTTGGTAAAGAAATGTTTGCTGGGCCATGCAGAGACAATGTGTCACAGAGTGAACTCTGATCTCTAGGCCTTGATAATTTTCCCCTACCACACCCAGTCCATATTCTTTACAGATATCTCTGGTCATAGCTCTATTTCTGGAACAGGTCCCTTATCTAAATTCTTTAGGCAGCTAACTAAGAGGTAAAAAGAAAGACTTCCTGAGTCTTCTGTTCTTAATCAGCCTAAATTAATCTTCATGCCAAGGAGATAAATTTTGGGGTGGCAAATTTTTCTTCCCCTATAATATTCTGATCCATATGTGTTTGAATGGAATTAATAGATAAATAACTTTTCTCCAAAATATTTATCATGTCTTTTTTCAAGCTGTTAAGCAATTTATCAAATATTCTTGTAATTAAAACAGTAAGTGTGTTAGAAATCAGTTGCAATAGCAAATAGGGTCAATATTTTTGGTCTAGAAGTGCATGTTGCAGAAGACAGATTAAATACATTTTTATATCAGACCTATTTCACCTTTATCATACAGATTTATCCTGTAGCTTCTAGATATACTGGCCACTGAATGACTCTACCAAGTTTATTTAGCAATAGGAAACTCAGCTATCTGCAGTTTCCTGATAATTTTATTTTATTTCCTAATAATACTCTTTCCTGGCTCTAGTCTTTGCAATTTTTGTCCTACTGTCTGGAATGTCTTTCCAGTGTTCCTCCCTTAGTTAAGGCTCAACTTAAGCTTTTCTCCTCTGAGAGGCCTTCAGTAAACAGCTATATTATGATCCTGTCCAATCAGTGTGTACACTCACACACATGCACACACAATTAATGGCGGAAATATGCTCCCTTTGCCATATTCCAGTAACACCTATATATTGATAGCATCTATCACAGTTCATGAAAATTTATTTTTCATTTGTCTTCCTCCCATAGTCTTCAAATTCCTTGAGAACAATGACTATCCAATTCGTCCCCCTTTCACATAGTAGAGACTCAATATGTATATGTTTAAATAAGTTGATAAGTTAATAACTATGTCTCACCAGTCTCCAAAATCAACTAATTTCTTTTTCTTGTGGCCAATTATAGCATTATTGATGTCAGTTACAGTCCAAAGACATTTCAAAGAATGTCTTTGCCTTAGCTTTTAACTTTCTACAAAAAAAAATTTTACTTAAAACATTTACAGCTCCGGTGTCCATGCAAATATCTACCCAACATTATTTATCTTTAAAGATATTACATGTTTGGAGTCCCACAGGGATAGTAATGTATGTGGCATGATGCCCTCTTGAAGATTCACTGTAATTCTGAACATCTGCTAAAAAATGGGAAGTGGATTCCTTATCAACACAAGGAAAATTACATACTCCTCAAGTTATGTAAAAAAGATACATATGCACCTTAAAGAGATTAAGAATTAGAGGGCTTTATAGAAAGAGAATGCAATTAGAAGTTCAAATTTCTTCTCCACTATGAAATTCCACGTTATTAGAAAAATCATTAACAGTTTTATTACCTAGTTGTTTTTTCAGATCTCTGTGAAATGGGTATTAATATATTATTTCTTTATTTTTTTCTAGGTTTAAATTTCTAGGATATAAATAACAAAGCTCCTTCCAACATAAACTATTCAAAATCAATATCAACAATTTTTGCTGTAGTTTTTAATGTGAACATGTGTACACATTACATGTGTTAGCTTCTATAGGAAAGAAAAATACATAAATAATTTTTGCCCTCAAGTTACCAATTGTCTTGTTGCAAATATTAGTTTAGAAGTATGTAGATAATCAGCACCTGGTATAATTTAAGAGCAGTTGTCACACATGATGCTAGTAACATAGAAAGTACTAAAAAAGGCATTTGGAATGCAAAGAAAGTTTTAAAAATATAATACAAAAAATTGGGATAAGAGCCTCAGTTCTTTAAATGAGTTACTCGTTTAACCACTTTAATTTTTAGTTGTAAACTAAATATATTTCTTTATAGAAGCATTAATTTTTGTCAGAAATAGCAACTCTGATTCACAGAAGTCGACTTTAACCTGATGTGTCCTGAGTATATTTTTCACCCAATCATAAGCTGCATCATGTCCAGGTCAAAAAAAAAAAAATCAAAACATATAATCATTCCCAACACACCTTGTTGGCTTGACTTCAAACCAATTTAGACAACTCTTCTGACTTACAGATGTAAATGCCCAACAGCCTATTAGGCATAGTCACTTGATGATTCCAAAGTTCACTTCTCAAAAATGAAACTACAAGGAACTCATCATCCTCCCAACCCAGCTCTCAAACAACAAACTGAAATAAGCAAAATAAAATAAACGCTATGCTCTTTATTCCAGGCCTTAAATTGGAAGAAATAAGGAATATTGCTCTTTGTGTTCCTACTCAATTTTAGCCTTGAACTTATACTTAGAAAGGAAGACTACATCCCTGACCTAATTTCTAGCCTAATGCTTGAGATGACACAGTGGTATGAACCATGGAAATTGCTTAAATTGATAAAGACCCTATTTTACTCTAAGAATTATCCAACAAAAAAAGGAAGAAAGAGGTTATTCTGTGCCAGCCAAGCTCCAATCTTTAATTCCCTTAAGAAACAGTCAAATGTTGAGCTTTCAACACCACCACCCACCTGTCTGAATGCTACTACAGAAATCCAGGGAGCATTTTCTGCTACCAAGAAAATATAGAATTCAAATTAGCCGCCCTGCTAAATACATGAATTCCAAGAAACTGCAAAAACGCATGTAATCTTAATGGAAAAATACTAACCAGAATTCAATACAAAATGGTACAATTCAGAGAAAAAAATTCTCTTTAAAGAAAAATAAGGCAGAATATGAGCCCTAACTCAAAGATGTATTTACCACAGAAAACTTAAAAATTTTAGGGAAAAAAGGTTTTATCCATTTTCCAAAAGGAAAAAAAACACACACACATCAAGGTTGCTAAAGAATTATTCAAATCTTTATCAAAATGTGTCCATACCACAGAAAATTGTACTTATGAAATTATTTTCAAATTAGCAGAAAATACCTCTTTTCTCAAGTATTCCCTTTCCCCAAATAGTTCATGAAGATTGGTGCTTACCCACTTCAAAATGATGAATTCTGCTCCTAAATCTCTGATAAATAGAAAATCATAGTATCTTTTCCAGCCGCTAATAGATTTTGTCATTGTTGTAGCCGTTGGTCCCAGCATTGCTAAAATATTATTGCCACCAGCAGAGCCCATTAACAATTCCTGGAAACTAAAAATAGACCCCGGGTAGGAAAATAAAGCCTAACCTTTTATTCCTTTGCACGTAGTCTAGTTTCACTTGCTCGTAGACAGCCGTGTGATGAGGCCCCGCAGCTGCTTCTTCAGACCAGAGCTCCTAGTGGGAAATGGCTACGCAAACGCCTCAGCCAGAGAACGTGTGCAGAAGTGCTGCTCCCGACACTGCAATTCAAGATGGTGGCCGCGGGCTGTGTGCAGAGACGCTGCGCCCGGCACCGCGATCTAGAACCGTGAGCAGCACAGCTGCGCCCACTCTCCAGAACTCCACCCCCTCCCCAGCTGATGAGGTGCCCTATAAAGCAGCCCCGCCTCCCGCCTTTCAGGAAGAGTATTCTGGAGCGTGAGCTCGCACTCCTCCCTCAGTTCTTTCATCGAAGAAAAAAACTCGCCTTTGCTTCTGAACCGAACGTGGTCTTGTTCTATTGGCTCAAAGGACACCAGGCGGAAGGACCGTTGTTGGATCCCACTTAAAAGGGTCAGTAACGTTATTTTTCAAGAATACTTCCATTGTCTGCTTAAAATATCTCCTACTTGGGTCCTTAATGTTTCAACTGCAGCTTACACTTATATCATCTAAAATTTTTCCGGAAGTACATCGTTTTAGGTTTGGCAGGTAGGCATGTGGAAATGGGTGAGAGTGGATGGTTTCCGGGTGCAGCCACACCTAAACTAGAATCAAGTATTACCCTCAGTCACATATGTAGGTCCTAGACTTGAAACCAGATTATCAGTTCAAATTTCAACTCTGCTGTAATGGATAAGAGCTCAGACCCTGGGGGCAGGTTGCTTAAACTGTTGAGTCCCTTGCTAGCTGTGTGACCTTGGACAGTTCACTTAATCTCTCTATTCCTCATTTTCCTTTACTCTAAAATGAGGATAATAGTTCGTATAGTGTTATTGTGATGATTAAATGAGTTTCTAAAATTAAAGACTTTAGGACAGTGCCTTGTACATAGGAATTGTCATATAAATATTAAATTTTAACCATTGAGTTCTCCTTAGGGGGCCCTTGGTGTATTTCTTAATCTATTGAAAATGTTCAACATTTAAATTCCCCTCCTTCCAAGAAGATCCTTGTTCCCTATGAAGTTTTCCCCAACTTTTCTGAGGTCTGTGCATTCCAAGATACTTTTGGTGTGGTAACTTCTGTCTAGACACTAAGATTCAATTTCCTTTTTCCAGGCCAATTGGGAAGATTCTGAGAGCTGACTTTAGATGAACTTTCTGAAAATAAAACTCACTGACTCCAAGCTGACAATTTTAAAGAGCAGCTTCTCTAGCAAATGTTCATCCTAACAGGGCACACAGCTACATGAAAACTTTTACAATATGGACATACTTCAATACATGTTCTCAGTCAACTATCCATAAAGCTGAAGTATAATGTTAGTGAAAACACTGAGCTTTGGACAAAGATGGAGCGTCCAACCATCTTCTTTAGAGTGGTGGATCAAATAGATGCTAGGGCTTCCCTGGTGGCGCAGTGGTTGAGAGTCTGCCTGCCGATGCAGGGGACTCGGGTTCGTGCCCCGGCCCAGGAAGATCCCACAGGCCGCGGAGCGGCTGGGCCCGTGAGCCATGGCCACTGAGCCTGCGCATCCAGAGCCTGAGCTCCGCCAATGGGAGAGGCCACAACAGTGAGAGGCCCGCGTACCAAAAAAAAGATGCTAAAATTTCTATGTAAACATCTCAACCCTGCTCAAGAACTTGGATAATTCCTCTGTTGAGACAGGAGAAGACAATATACTTATAATTACTATTCACTTGAGCTATTAAAGAGCTTCACAATAACTCCTTTAAATTGTCCAATGTTGAGTCTATGGCCATACCACCCTGAACATACCCGATCTCATGTAAAATATCCAATGCTGAGGTTCAGGGAGTTAATAGTAAACATTGCACATTTATCTATTGGATGTAATTATTTAGTACTATTAATTTAATATTAGAGATTGTGGACCAGATTTAGCACATTTTACTATTTTTTCTTACATTCAATGACCAAAAACTTTAGTGATTTCTGACAACAAATGCTGTTATTAAAATTATACCATCATGATGATGCTTGCCTTCCTTTTTGTTAGGTATTCAATTACTTTGAGGTTTATAATTAAATTTATGTCAAGAATACTGGCAATTGTATACTATTCTTAGCAAAATATGTATCATTTCTACCCCTTCCCACACACAAACTCCCCTCCCCAGTTAATTTCACCATGTTAAATTCATTTAAACACAATCCATCTTCCCTTTATGTAAACATGTCACCAATACGCATGCGCAGTTCTACAGTTGTCAGAGCTATAAAATTATGTAAAAATGGAACAAAACTATGTATTTGAAAATTACTTATCATCATTTACATGCATTTTTATCTTCCCTACTCCTCCTTTTCTTTTAAAAATATTAACTTTTTTCTAAAAGAAAAATCCCAACATTCATGAACTAACGTAGTTTAGCTCCTTTATTTCATAGAACTCTAAAACAAGCAACTAAAAACTGAAACCTATAAGAAATCAAGAGTGCGAGCATACTAAGAAACATATACCAGATGCCATAATTGGAATCAGAATTGGGATTCATCTCCATGTTTGTCTGATGTAAATATCTGGATAATTTTCCATTAAGAGAATTTTGTAAAGACCTAAATAAATGGAAGTCCGAAGGTGCTATGTCTGGTGAATACAGCGGATGAATCAGAACTTCCCAGCCAAGCTCTAACAGTTTTTGCTTGGTCATCAAAGAACGTGTAGTCTTCCTTTATCCTCATGGAAGATTATGCATTTTCTGTTGACTAATTCCAGATGCTTTTCGTCGAGTGCTGTTTTCACTTGGTCTAATTGGGAGCAGTATTTGTTGGAATAAATTGTTTGGTTTTCCAGAGGAGCTCATAACAGAGGATCCCTTCCAATCCCACCATATACACAACATCACCTTCTTTGGATGAAGACCGGCCTTTGGTGTGGTTGTTGGTTGTTCATTTCGCTTGCCCCACGATCTCTCCCATTCCACATTATTGTACAGTATCCACTTTTCATCGCCCATTACAATTTGTTTTTAAAACAGAACGTTTTCATTACGTTTAAGTAGAGAATCACATGTGGAAATACAGTCAAGAGGTTTGTTTTCACTTAACTTACGTGGAACCCAAACATCAAAGAGATTAACATAACCAAGCCAGTGCGAATGATTTGCGACGCTTGATTTGGATATTTTGAGTATGTTGTCTATCTCCACGTGGTATAACGTTGATTTTTCTCAATTAATGTCATGATTTGATCGCTATCAACTTCAACTGGTCTACCCGACCATGGAGCATCGTCCAGCGAGAAATCTACAGCACGAAACTTTGCAAACCACTTTTGACATGTTTCATCAATCATATCACCTTCTCCATATACTGCCCAAATCTTTTTTTGCATTTCAGTTGCGTTTTTACCTTTCTTGAAATAATAAGGCATAATATGCCGAAAATATTGCTTTTTTTCTTCCATCTTCAATATTAAAATGGCTACACAAAAATTCACGAATTTTGATAAGCCTTCTTTTGTAAATGCATGCTGATATGACAGCTATCACAATACAATCTAACAAAATTCTTTTGAATGAAGTTAAAGACAACTAAGCACTACTAGAGCCATCTTATGGAAAACACCGAGTGAACATTTTGGCCAACCCAATATTTAAAAAGAGCAGTCTGGAAGTATATCTAAGAAAATGTACATTTAATACACGATATTGGGGAAATTTACAAGAATTTTTAAAAGATAACTTATTTTAAACAAATAGTCTTGGGATACCTGATTACTGGTGTAATGAGTTACAACGTACACTATTACTGCTTCTAAGCATATAAAAAAATGACTGCATTACTATTTCATTCTCTGATAGGCTCCTTGTATTCTTAAAAGCAGCCCATGGATAATTTGAAAACATATATTAGATCATGTCAATGTCTTACCAAGTCCTTTAATTGTCTTTCCATTCCATTCAGCATAAAAACCAAGTCTTGTAAGTGGTCTGAAAAGCCCTAAGTAGTTTTTTGTTCTACCTCTCTGATCTCTTCTACCACTCTTCCCCACTGCTTCCTTTGGTCCACCCACACTGGGCTTGTTGCTGTCCCATAAGCATAGCTCATGTGCTCCTGTCTCAGGGCTTTTTTTCTGTTTCCTTTACCTGCAATTCTCTTTTCTCAGAGTCCTGTGACTTCTTTTCTCCTTCAAGAATATATATATTGCCACCTTCTCAGAGAAGTGTTCTCCTTCCACTTTAGAGTATCAGCTTCTGTAAGCCAGGACCTTTCTAGTTTATTCACTACTATATCCCTAGTGTTTATATCAGTGCCTGGAACAGAACAGAGATTTGTCTGTTAAAATACATATCTGGATAAATGACTAAATGAATGAATGAATAAGTTTATGGTTTAACTCTTTGAGCTTTTATGTTTTTTAAAACCAAAATCACTGAGCTTGTATAAAAAGTATGGGCTTTTAATTTTATTGTTGTTGTAATGCTGTAAATTCAAGCAAACAATTTAAAATAAAAAAGCTGACCGGTGACTTTTTTTCTGTTTACAGTTCTATTGGAAAAGCGTTATTCTAAATGACTGGAATATTCTGACCCAATAGAGTGTATTGCAATGAGTATAAAGCAATTGTGGATGAGAAATTACCAAAAAATAGAAAAGGTCAATTAACAAATTATCATGCCCCAACATTCATGTTCCTAGTAATATTTTGGGTGCCAAAAGAGATATTCTTTCCCCCTCAAGCACGTGAGCAGTTTGCCTCAGTTCAGAATTTGTTTTCCCAGAATAGAAATCCCATGTAGAAAGCAGCCCTAGACTTGCATAGATAAAGCTTTCTCCAGGTTCAACCAGTGTCCAGTGAGTAAACTTAGACATTTTCAGATACCCTGCCATACTAGTCTAGGGTATTAAGAATATATTTCTGAGGTCTCGTCTGTGGTAGCGGTCCCTTTTCCTAGTGCTTGAAGACATAACATGTCTTATTTTCAATTTAATTTAATTCTGGATAATTTCTATCTCAAAGATTTAAAACAGAGGTTGAGATTCTGAGCGAAGAGTGTGTATTGCCATCTTCATTTACCAGCTCTGATTCATGGCTCACTATCTTCTTTCTCACACCTTATTAAATTAAAAGTAAGTGCTCTCACGGTCTGAAGGGCTCACTACTTCTACACTCTGTTCAAATTACTACTGATGGCACTAGTTTTCCAACTATGTTGTCCTAATGATAGTTTATTTCTGGGAATTACTTTACTTGTCTTGTTCTAATGGCTTCCCACCTTAGTACCCTGTAGCCACCTGCGCCTCTTCTTCATAAGATAGAGAACTGGGTACTGTAATCTTCAACCCCTTAGCAGAAATTTTTCCCCATTTTGCAATTTTTGAAACTTCACTCTAAGTGACTCTTCTGCCCTGTGTTCCCCCAAGATTTCCGTAAATTGAGCTAAGGTTAATTGCATACTGAGCAAGGCTCTTCAATATTTCACTCTTCTTGTACAATGCAAAACAGAAATGGCTAGTTATCTCAGGTCTTTTTCGTGTGAAAAGATATGTTAATAGTCAGTGGCAAAATTCCTGTTTGAGGAATGGCAAAAATGTTTTGTTTGTTCAAGAAAAGTGTCTCCGCCATGTTTAGTTCTTTGATTATGGGCCACTTGGCGTTTCTCAATTTCTGCACTTAAGTTTGCTGAAATATTTCCTAGAGCAGAGAGTTCTCAAACTGCCTCTCTTGGTATGAGAGAATTAGAGAACCCTACAGAACATTGGCACAAACTTTGTTGGGATTTTTTCTCCCCACCCCCACTATCCTAGGTGGGATAAGCTTTCACACAAAAAAATGCAGTGATCAATCAGGACACATCTCATTATCATGTTCCAAGGGCAGGAAGTCTCTACTGAGAAACTTCAGTGGTTTGTTTTCCAGATAAGCTGCCTGAGTAACAAGGTATTCAGATGTAGGCAGAGGAGACAAATCTTACGTGGACTTGATTCTTCTGCCAATTAGAAAACAAAAGAAAATGAAAGTACTTTTTCTCTGATAAATGATGTCTACAAAAATCTATAGCAAACATAATTATTGGTGATTTCTTAGAATTAAGAACACTTTAAATTCAAGAGCGTAAATCACCAGTATTATTCAACATCATACTGGATGGAGTTAATAGTGCACTGAAGGGCTTTATGAAAATCTTTCATAAATTCAGAATTTATTGTAATATCCACTAAGGATTTCAAGGACAAATATAAATTGAAAGTGGAGGCTTAATTCTCCCTATTGAAAATAAGGAAGGAGATTTCCCTTTTCTCCTTTTCATTAGATTATCTACTTTGGAAAATCTGTAATTTTAAGTACTTTCTCCTCCCCTTGAAATGACAGTGAATCATTTTGAAGACTAGGTTGGCATTTTCTTAGTTTTATGACCCAGGATTATCTTTCTCAAGGACCTGAGAGCCACTTCTTTGAAATGTAAAAATCAAGGGTGATATTGCACCAGTACCCCAGTGTCTGTGGGAGGGAAGGACCTAACTTCCCCTGGGCACCTTGCTCTCAGTTGCAAAACTACTTTCTGCCATAAAGATATGAGAAGTTTGCCCTTCCTCTGGATAAAGCCTATTAGCAAACACAGATAGTCACCTCAATTACCAGAGAAAGTTAAGATGAACAATGTGTGACAAATGGTACCCTCAAGTACTCTTACATAGTGATTGTTTATCTTGAGAAATGTGTGTAAAGGGTTGTATCTGCTTGGCTATTGTTATGAACCAAATATTTGTGTCCCCTTAAAATTCATATGTTGAAACCATACCCCCACAATGTGGTGGCATTAGGAGCTGGGGGTCTTTGGCTGACAATTAGAATTTCATGAGGTCATAACGGTGGAGCCTTCATGCATGGGGTTAGTGTCCTTATAAAAGTCATGAGAGAGCTTGCTTCCCCTCTCTGCTCCCTGCCGTGTGAGGATACAATGAGAAGTCAGCAGTCTACAGGGTTCTCTCTAGATCCTGACCACGCTATCACTCTGGTCTCAGACTTCCAGCCTCCAGAACGGTGAGAAATAAATTTCTGTTGCTTAAAAGCCACCTAATCTGTGGTCTATTGATTACAGTAGCCCAAACGGACTAAGACAGCTTTATAAGTGGATGAGATTCCATCCTATCTTTGCAATCTCTTAGCAGACTTCATGTGATGCACATCACATCTGGTTTACTGCTTATTCAATAATCTGTTTTTTTTCTCCACTACCTTTGTGGAGAAGCTTTCCAGCTTCTTTGGGGAGAAGATCTTTTTAAATTCTATTTTCCCAACAGGATGCAATGTCAGCAAAAATGTTACCAGAAAAATTAAGTTGGTAAATATTCCATGACACGGCTTCTTGAAAGTCAGTTCCCCAAGAAATCATGGTTGGGTTGGTGGTGATGGAATTTTGCCTGTGCAGGAAGCAGTTCTGCCAAGTTTTGCAAAGCTCCATACCTCAAGTCTTATAAAGCCCAGCTATTTCACCTAAAACTCTAGCATCTTTGCCTAGTATGGGCCAAAACCAAACAAGCAAGCAAACAAACAAACAAAACCCCCCAAAACCTTTAGAACTCTATGGAGATTAAGGGAACAGTTTCCTACTATATTACGAGTACATTTGCTATTTTTTTCTACACAGTGCTTAATAAGAAAACTAGGCATCACCTATGCAAAACTGCACTGTAATCATGCAATGATGACCAAAATGTGGATATGAACGATCATTCAAAACCTACAAAGAAGAGGTATGGAGGTCTGCCAAGGACCTAATATATACAGAAATGTAAAGAAATGAAATGACACGGTTCATTAAAAATTGAAGTGTGTGTACATCCAGATTTGATCCAGGTGCAAGCAAATGAAAATAATAACACTAAAAAATCAGTGGCTTAAATAAGTGATAACATCTTTTCTGTCTCACAGAACATAGGGAAGGTTACTATTCTTAAACCAGGAAGGCTCAACACTACTACTGTTTTCAGAATTCTGCACACTAAAGGAAGAAAAAAAAATTTGCTAAATCTTAGGAAATCCAAAAAGATCTTTTTATATTAATTCTTCAGGGCAAGGGTTGCTTCTACTTCCATATTTACATAACTAAAGAAGGTTTTCTTTTCCTCTCAGAATAGAAAATATCCTCAAAATGACTTAGCATGTCCATCTCTAGGCAGAGAACAGGTTGGCACAATTGTTTCTAAATTCCAAAGCACCAGAGGCTTTCTGTTACACTCAAAATTTTAATAAATGGCCTGCATTTATTGCAGTGTGTAACTCTTATCTTGTAAAATGGTCCTTCAGTTCATATTTGTTCTGTTCCCTTGACCCTACAAGGATTGAACTCATTAGTTCATCCATAATCTAAGACTGTGTCTGTCTCAATTTCAGTGATGACCTTGACATCATATCCCAGGTGGGATGATTTTGATAGGAAAATATACAGCTGGATGTTGAAGTGCCCTAAGCAATTGCAGAAGACATCAGCTGTTTTCATCAGTCCAGAATATTGTCTCCTTTTTGTTTATTTGCAAAGTAGGATCTATCATTTCTTTAGGGGAATGAATTATTCCTGGAACTGAGCAGAGCCCTGCAGCTGCCCCCTCCCCCCCAACTACAAAGGCCCCTCCGTGTGCCCTGACCCTTGTTTGTAGAAAAGCTGAAGTCTCCCAGATCTCTCTGAGGCACAAAAGAGCAGGTTCAAGTAGTTAATGATTAGGACAATAAGAATCATAGACTCAGTGTGCATTTTACAGATATTATAACAGCACCAGAGGGTAAAAGCTAACTGCTTGATGACCAGACTACAGCCATGATATAAACTGCTCCATCTTAAGCAGTACTGAATATATGGCTAGCACAATTCCAATAACGGGCCTTAAGAGAATGAGATTAACACTATTGCTCATAATAATCTATATTTTTGTGGATATCAAAATAATTATAGCTTGCTCTGCCTATAAATGTAAGCAAGCAACTAAAATTGTCAGCAAATAGAGCTATAGACCCATATTGACATCTTCCAGTCTAAGAATATGGTGCCCTGTGTCAGCATGAAAAAATTACAGACAACAGAACTTCACCCATAATCCCATAGAAATGGAATGATGTTCTGACAAGTGGGGATTTGTAAGCAGCTTTTGGCAGGAAAGAGCTCTCTGAAGGAGGCCCCTTTTGTCTTGTCACTTTAGCAAAGCTATATTGTAACTAACCTTAAACGAGGCATTTCCATGCTCTACTCATTTCCGACTCAAACACACTTTTCAGGTCTTTGGCTCAAACACAATGTTCAAGTCTTTTGATCACATGATACCTTGCCTAACCTGTTGGTTCTATCCCTAGATCAAAGAAGTAAAAATGAAGAATAAGTAATTAACAGATGACCAGATCTCTTCCCTAGCTTCCCTTTCAGTAATCTCTCATACAAACTGTGTGAGTTAGCTTCTAAAGAAACATCACAAGGAGTTGACAACCCTGCATGCAGTAGGAGACGGAAATGAGTCTGATCCCCTAACTCAATGATTAACTGAGATTGCTTCCCCTCTTCCCTTTAAAAACTTTCATGGCCAAGCAGAATCTTCAGAGTTGTATTTGAGACACAGGTCTGCCTTCTCTCCCAAAATGCTGGCTTTCTGATTAAAAGCAATGTTTTTTATTTCTATCAACACTTGCCTCTCAAGTATTGATTTTCAAGCAGCGAGCAGCTGGACCTGAGTTTGGTAAGATCCTCACACTTTTGGCTTAGGTAGGATTATTAATTACCAAGCTAATAGCACATCCACCCTCCACTCCTGGGATAGTAGTGGTGGGCACATGTGACCCAAAGAGGCTAAACAGAATTTCTCTCGCATATTTATTTCTTGTTAGAATTAGACACTTAACAGACGTCAGTAAGAGGCCAGCTAGGTTGTAGGTAGTATACTACCTAAATGAGATTCTTCTTGCTGTTCTTCCTGTTTTTCCTAGAGTCTGGTATATATTTTTCTTAGATTTTGTAAGCTTAGAAGAATTGTTGATTGAATCGTTAGCCCAGATTATTCATCTCTTCCATCATCTAATGCTCAAGCCACAGACTTACCTTGGGTCATATATTTCCCTTCATCTTGTATTCCCCCATACCTCTACCTTGGTTTGGGCTATATGAATTGCTTTCACCAAATAAGAATTCTTCTGAGTCTGGGACTTAAGAAGTCCCCCCCACCCTGCCACGATTCTGCTTACCATTTGGCACCTCTGCCATCACCAAGATAATATTATACAGACTTGAGAAAAGCTGCTGCTCCCAAGAGGATGAAGCAGAGCCACCATCAAAGACAAAGACAGCCAAGTGCAACCTAGATCAGCCACCTGTGAGCCATCCTGCAGTAAGTGAATAATAAGAAATCAATGCTGTTTTAATCCACTGCATGTTGGGGTGGTTTGTTTCGTGGCAATATCAGATTGATACACTTAGATCCCTTTGCACAAATTCTCTTTTATTCCCTCAAAATATCCAGGTCTCATTTCAGCTACTGGTACCAACAGAGCACTGATACTGATTTAATAATTAATAAAATTATTATGTTAGTTTCCATCCAATAAAGACCTAGGAGTTGCTAGGAAATTGTGAGCAGGAGTGAAAATTCCTTGATTATGACATCCTGATTTCAGAAGTAGACTCTCATTCTAAGGGATTTTCCCTACCCCTTGGAAAACTTGGTCTTGTTCTTGAACTTTCAATATTTTCAACAAATGCTCCTGGAGTTCACCCTGTTACTTGTAATAATAATGGTCTATATTAAACTGGAAATTAACTGATTATTACAGATACCAAGTTTTGGGAACAAAAATCCCACTCCTGTTGAAGCAAAGCTTATGATCACTGAATGTATGATAAAAGGAACAGCTGCACAGTTATTCAGTGAGTTTAAACTTCATCAAAGCTCATGTTCAGGAATATCTAAACTCTCAAGTGGATAGTACGCACTGAAGTGAGTTGTCTAAAAACGATTCTGCAGAGAACAGGCCCAATTTGTTTAGAGCCATATGTTTACCCATCCTTCCATAATTTTTTTTTTTTTTTTTTACTATCACTTGCTCTGTTAAGATATCCTTCATTCTAAGGATAGACAAATCCTTAGAATATAGTGAAACTTCAGTGTTACCTGCCCAGAGAAATGATTGGAGGCAATGAAGGGGATGTTCATTCACTGCAAATTATCACCGTCAGTTGCACACACTGAGACTGTATCTAGTAAAGAGAATGTGATGATCCTAGCATTTTTCCTCAACCTGCTTATACAGGCTCCTGCTAAGGGAAATTTGCCAATCAGAACAATCAAGTTAAAAGCCATAGTGAATACTATTATATTGGCAGAAGAAAAAGAATGTTAAGACTAGTTTGGGGATACACCAGAATGGTTAAGACCATAGACTCCAGAATCACATTACCTGGGTGTTAGTCTCCATCTGTCACATCTGTTTTGTGAATTTGGGACACTTACTTACTCTTTCTAATTTACTTATCTGTAAATGGGATAAAAATAGTAGCTACTACATAGGACTTTTCTGAAGATTAAGTAAGTGTATATTTATAGTGTGCTTAAATGACTCTTGGCACATTTACTAAAGTGTCTAACTTTTAGCCACTGTTGTCATTATTGCTGCTGCTACTGTTATTATTATTCATTATTCTTAAATACCTAGAGATCGCAAGGACCAAATTTTTAAGTTGTTTAAAATTCTTTGCTAAATAAAGGTGGAAAGAAGGATAAACCTAAAACTTTTTGTTTACTATGTGCCAAGCACAGTGATAAATATTTTATATGAGCTAAATCTTCCTGGAGAAAAACAGAACCAAGTAAGGCAATGCCACCCAATTAAGTCTATATATAACCATGCTCACTAATTTGGTACCTGCTAGCCACTCTTGAGCATTTCAAATTGGTCTAGTGCATTAATTTTTTTTAACATCTTTATTAGAGTATAATTGCTTTACAATGGTGTGTCAGTTTCTGCTTTATAACAAAGTGAATCAGTTATACATATACATATGTCCCCATATCTCTTCCCTCTTGCATCTCCCTCCCTCCCACCCTCCCTATCCCACCCCTCTAGGTGGTCACAAAGCCCTGAGCTGATCTCCCTGTGCTATGTGGCTGCTTCCCACTAGCTATCTATTTTATGTTTGGTAGTGTATATATGTCCATACCACTCTCTCACATTGTCCCAGCTTACCCTTCCCCCTCCCCTAATATTAACTAATTTAAATTTAAAGTAAAATCTGAATGTTTCAATTATTTGAGAAAAAGTATGTTTGAAAAACTTGAATTTTTTTCATTGTAACTTTTATGAAATCTAATAGATCAACATTTCTGATAAAATTTAGTGTCCAGATTGAAATGGCTATAAGGGCAAAATGCACACTGGTATTTGGAGATAATACAAAAAAATGAAAAGTATCTTATTAATAGTTTTATTATACTGATTACATTTTGAAATAATATTTGAATATATTGGGTTAAATAAAATATACTATTAATTTCAACCGTTTCTTTTAATTTTTTAAATGTGGTTATTTTGAAATGTAAATTACATTCTATTTCTGTTGGTCAGTGATGGTGTGTGACCTCAGCTAGACCCTGAGTACATCTCAGAAAGCTGTCAGTTTTCCAACCTTGCTCACTCTCCAGTGAGCCATCGAAGCAAATTCAAATGTCTCACTCTTCTCAAATTTCACCTCCTATCACCTCCCACTCAATCTGTTCTAATTACCTCATATCCGTCTGCTCACATAAAGAAAGAGGTCTCATACCTGCATGGTTATCATCTTTTCGTCCCCTCCCTTCTCTCACAGCGAAAGAAGATTCCTCCTCTTGTTCATACCCAGGCCCAAACATTTTGGGGTTTTGTTTTTTTCATCTTCTCCCAATCAATCTTCTCAAACACTGATCCCTTCTCTCCCCAGTACTTTCAATATCTCAATATTTAGTGGTTTGTTACATTTATTATCAGAATTCAAGACACACAAACCCTCAATCTCAATTTCCCCTCCAGTTATCAATCTAGTTTTCCTTTTTATAGTTACAAAGCTTCAGACAACTGGACACACTCCCCTATCAATTCCTTTCTCTTTAGTTTCTGACAGGCTGAATTTGGATTTCTGATATCATAAAATATCTACTTACCAATGTAAACAAGTATTCAGGTGGATAGTTCTCATTTCTTATTTTGACTTGCCAGAAGAACTTGGGGTAGTTGGCGTCCATATTTTTCTTGGCTTCTGGAATACCATACTCTTCCAATTAGCTATAAGTCTCTGTGATTTTTCATATAAGCATTACTCCTTCTCAGAGTTTTGCCCTGTTTCTTTTAACTCTACATTCTTTTTCTGAGTAGTATTATAGACTTCCACAGCTATAATTAGAATCTATATACTGTTGATTCTGTAATAAATTCCTTCAGCTCAGCTCATAATCCTATACATGAGAACTGTGCATCCAAATTATCCCTAGTTTCTTCCAGTAGTACATCAAAGATATTGTGGCAGGCAGAATACGCTTCCCCCTGCCTCAATGTCCAGATCCTGGTCCTTAGAACCTGTAAATACATTACCTCAAGAGGCAAAGGGACTTTGCACATTTGAATAAGGTTATAGACCTTGAGGGGGTGATAGTGTTTTAGATTTTGCAGATGGCCCCAACTGAGACAAATGAGTCCTTCACAGCAGAAAACAGTTCCCAGCTGTGATCAGAAAGCCATCTGAGGGTGGAAATAGGATCAGAGAAATGCTACATTGCTGGCTTTGAAAATGGAGGAAAAGAACCAAAGATCAAGGAATGCAGGCAGCTTCTAGCCTCTGGAAAGGCAAAGAAATAATATCTCCTCTAGAGCCTGTAGAAAAGACCACAGCCCTGCTGACACCTTGATTTTAGCCCAGTGAAATCCAGTGGACGTCTGACCTACAGAATTGTAAGATAATACATATTTTCATTGTTACAGGCCACTAAGACTGTGATAATTTGTTTCAACAGCAAAATAACACTAATACAGATTTCATATTCAAAAGGAAATGAACCAATTTCATCCTCTATGAGACACACAAAAAACAATACAAAATATAGAAATTAACAATAAAACTTTTCTTTTCTTGATTTACTATCTTGGCAAACGGCACTTTCATATCCCTGATGCTCAAGTCTGAAACCTGGGTTTAAATTTGCCTCCTAAAAAAATAAATAAATAAGTAAATAAATAAATAAATTTGCCTCCTCCTTCTTCCTCACCCCTCACATTCAAACATTCACCAATGTCTGTACATGTATGTATGTGCACACACACACACACACACACACACACAATTTATGCTGAATCTTTCCAATTGCCACTGCCATTTCTATACTAGGCAGCTCTATTGCCTATAACATGGATTAAGGCCACAGCCCTTTAATGGGTCTGCCTATCTATTGTCTTACTACCTTCATCTTCTACAATCCCCTACTTACAAACAATGGCTTTCCAGGCCACTATTTTCCTCTCCATTTTCATCTCTAGCCACACAATTTCCTATACTGAACTCCAGAAATTCTGAACTTGTCTCAGTTTCTCAATGCATCGAACTCTTCATCTTATCCTTAGGATATTTCTAGCAATTTCACTTCCATTTCTCTTTTAGATTGTCTATTTTAGATTGATGTATAGGCCAGGCAACTCAGTGCGAGGTAAGAGTCATTTTCAAACTATCTTAAAAATTACAAACTACTGGTCCTAGTATTGTCAGATATATTAAGTTTGTACTCTAATACACTATTTTACCTATAGATCTGAATTCTTTATCCACTTCTTAAATAACTTCCACTTTGTATCATTTACTTTTCTGAATGCAATATAGTATTATTTGTTAAAAATAGATCTGTATGTTTGAGACAGGACAAATAACCTAGAGGCAACCACTTCACATTATTAGATTATATTTAAAGATGTCTTTAAAATGATCCCTGATACAGTTTTTCATGAACTTCTCCATTGGTTTGCTAAAGTATGTCCAACTGGTATTCTTTTTTCTTTTTTTTTTTTTTTTTGGTGGTATGCGGGCCTCTCACTGTTGTGGCCTCTCCCGTTGCGGAGCACAGGCTCCGGACGCGCAGGCTTAGCAGCCATAGCTCATGGGCCCAGCCGCTCTGCAGCATGTGGGATCTTCCCGGACCGGGGCACGAACCCGCGTCCCCTGCATTGGCAGGCAGATTCCCAACCACTGCGCCACTAGGGAAGCCCTGGTATTCTAATTATATTCATTTTCTCACTTTACCAAACCAACAAGGTATTACTTACAGTGATCGTGCCACAAATATATTTAAACTGAATAACCTCCTGACCTAGTTCTTACCATTTGAACAAGAGACTCTTAAAATGGAGTGATTTGTAATTTGCACTCTTTCTGAATGAACAAGTATAATAACAAATGAACTATCTAAATATATGTTTGTGGTAGTTTGATTTCTAGCTGGGAATTTATCTGATGATTTGACTAATAAAGTTTTCATTTTAAATTCTATTTGCTTAAAACCTTCATCAAAGACAAATAAACTCATGTGACATTATTTAATGGATAGACACATTCTATCAACTGAAAGCAAAGAGCTCAAAAATCCATCAGTGCAAAACATCCTATTTGTGGTAGAAAATTGTGAAATAAATTACAAAATGCATCTTCCAGCCAAAGTTGATATTAACAAATCTTCAGTCCTTGGAGGTATTCAAGAGACCTAATTAGAGAAGGAAGATTGTTTCAAGGCAAGACTTGATAGACACTTACTATCATTTCCAGTGAGAACAGAAGTGACTCTGTTGAAAGCAAAAGTAATTCTTTTGAAATTACCTTGGCAGTACACAGTCGGTATCATCCTAAATTTTATTTTGACAGTACCCTGGGTATCTCAGTTGATGAAACTTCTTTTCCCTCATTAGTCTTATGTAACTTGTCATTGAATGCTAGTCAACACATATCACAATCTCTACTTGTTATGAAATATGGTACAGTGATCATAGAACTCCCCAGCATACTGATCATTCTTCCCACCATCCAAACCTCCTGTCTTTCTTCTTCATGTAAGTGCCTCCTTCACTTTTTAATATTGTTCTCTCTGTCAGCATTGCTATAAGCTGAAGAAATCATCTTTAAGTAGTCAAGTAACTCTGACTCTTTACACCTTTTTTTTTTTTTTTTTTTTTGCGGTACTTGGGCTTCTCACTGTTGTGGCCTCTCCCGTTGTGGAGCACAGGCTCCGGACGCGCAGGCTCAGCGGCCATGGCTCACGGGCCCAGCCGCTCCACGGCATGTGGGATCTTCCCGGACCGGGGCATGAACCTGTGTCCCCTGCATCGGCAGGCGAACTCTCAACAACTGCGCCACCAGGGAAGCCCTCTCTACACCTTTTGGAGAATTTTTAGCCTTCTTGGTGAAAAAAAAAATTCCTTCATACCATTATTTCAAAAAATTCATAAAATAATATTTAATGTATGATATTTATGCAATTGTAATGGCTACATTTTACAAATATCCCAAAGTAAAAGAGAGAGTACATATTGAATAAAACTGAAATAACAGAAAGTAAAAAGTATTCTAATCTAGTTGCTCCTTCTCTAAACCTGAAGTTCTATTACTCTTCTCCTGGAGATTTTTAGTTTCTCTGCTCCCAAATCTTTATATAATTAGGATATTTATATCTTTTACTGAGATTTGTAATCTGTGTGTGTATGTGTATCAGAAACTATAATTTGTGACTCACTGAAATGTCTGGTATGTTAAATATGTATATTGTATAACTGGTTAATATACAGGATCCTAGTTGTTGTTGTTTTGCACATGAAAGTACACTTATTACAGCTTGTAAAACATATACACTCTGGCTCAGCAATTTCAATCATAGAAGTGTCACAGAAAGAAAAACACCCAGTTTTATTGGTGCATTCAAGGACATCTGTGGTAGAATTATTTTGTGTAGCATAAAATTTGGAAACAAAATGGATGCCCATAAATAGAAGAATGTTTGAATAAAGTAGATACATTTACATTCTAAAAAATTACAAAGCCACTAAAATGAATTAATTACAACTATTCCAATTAATCTACATAGATTTCCACAAGTTATAGTCAAATGAGAAAAAGAAAGATGCAAATATATAAAAATAATGACAAAGATCTACTTATATTAGAATTTACAACATTTGTGTGGTATTTTGTAGAATTATACTAGCATAGAGAAAAATCTGGACACATACACTGAAGATTGTTAATGGGTTATTTTGAGGTTGCTAAACTGAGGGAGAGTGAAAGAAAAGGAGAGATAAGTCAAACAAAGAAAAAAAAAGATGAAAAACACGATCGCCCTGTTAATAAACACAAACAGCAACAAGATCATCTCCTGTGTCCCCAGTTCGGATAGTAAAGATCCACATAATTAAGCCCATTGAGGTAGTAGCTCAAAGAAGAAAAAAGAAATACAATGTATACCTTGAACTCCAAGCCTGGGACATGGTCCTTTTTGATGTTCTTAGTTCCAAGAGCCTGGAGGGATAAGGGGCTGGGCTGTTCCCTGAGGGCACAGTCTCTAGGCCACAGTTTCCTCTATCCCTTCTGTTCTTTCCTATTGGTGATAATGACTCTATTAATATTATTTACATTCACTAACATGCCCTGTCATTTAATTCTTTAAAAATCCTTATCAAAAAACATTATTAGTGTCCCCATTTTATACCTGAGAATGAGCTTAGTTATTAAATAACTGTTCAAGGTTTTTGTTATTTGTAAATGGTAGGGTGGTTGGAACCATGTTATTTATTGAAAAAACCTGGCTCCTAAAAACAAACAAAACACAGAAAGTTTTTTTCTCTTGCTGCCTGCATTTTTCCTTTTTCTCTGAAACTGTCAGATATGTTTTGGATCAAGAGTCAATATTTGATTTGGGGCTTGGGAACAATAGATCAAACGATCCTTTCAGCTTGCCCTGGGTTCAGCATTCATAGCGTACCTACAAAGTTATGTGACTATTCTACCCTATCCACCCGGTCACTGGAGTGCCATATTGAGGTATAAGGCTAAGACCTCGGAAACAAACACACTTTCACACTTTGTTTTTCTCACCTATATTCCAACTGCAAGAATTTCACAGAGTATGGTGACTTTGGGGGCATTATTTGAGTATTTTAGGGTCTGCTGAGCGAAATAATCTTAATATAACCCCTTTAAAACACTGTTTTAATTTTTTTATTGATGTGAAATTAACAAAGTGTAAAATTAATCATTTTAAAGTAAACAATTCAACAGCATTTAGCATATTCACAATATTGTATAACCACTTTATCTAGCTCCAAAACACTTTCATCACCCCAAGAAGAAACCCTTTACCCATTAAGCAGTTACTCCCCATTCCTCCCCCCTTCCAGATTATAACCAACACTAGCGTTTAATCTTTTTTTCCCCTGAACTAACAAAACGAATGAACAAAGAAAATTAAAATTTCTGGGCCTGTTTTTTTACCTATATAATTGAGATTGTATACTCATGTTACAATTTACTGAAGAGTAAACACGGCATCTGGCACAACGCCCGGGACGTAGTAGACCCTGAGTGAAGATATTATTTCCCCCATCATACTCCTTCACACATATTTATTATTGTGAATTGAACAATAGGACCTATTCTTTGCAATACACTGATTTGTCACTCTTTAGCTCTCTCTGCTTACAAAGTTTTTGTATAGTATGCAATTTATTCTTTAAACCTCTTTGAAGGATAAGGAAGAAGAACAAAGAGGATAAGAATGAGAAGGAGGGAAGAGGTAGAAAGAAAAGATTTTATTTTTCTAACTAACACAGGGAATTCAGGACCATGGAGTGACTGAGTATGCAGAACAAGGACCAGGACAGAAACCTCATTTCACTGACTTTCAGTTCAACCCCTTTCCACTTGGCTACACTGCTCTAAATGAGTGCCACACAAAGGGATCTCTAAAATATGAAAGAATGCTAAGGATGATTCATGGGGTGGGGGTGGGGGAATTGAAATTTCCTGAAGGACAGTCTCTCAGTCCTTAGAAAGTCATTTTCTAAAGTTAGCGCTGCACAGCAGGGAGGCTTTTAGGGCCTTCCATTTACTTAGAAATGAAAGCCAGAAAAGCAGAAAAGGTAGAAAAGAGCTGGGAAGTTTGAACACACTTAAACAATGAGACAGTGAAAACCAGGTTTTCCTGAGAAAAGGAAATCGTTGGAAGGATGCCAGGGAATTGAATAATACTACAGTGGAAACTAAAAAAACCCCTGTAACTCTAACTGAAAATTGATTAAAAATACAGGGGTGTGTGTGATCTCAGTCATGAGAGAAGGCATCATATTTATAAGACAAACTGGAAAAATGCTACTTTTATCTCCTCTCTCTTTTTCTTTAATTCACAATTCTAGTACTTAGATAACACATGTTAGTAAGAGCAAAGTGAAGCACAGAGGGAAAACCTCTTTGAATGATTTATATATTTTCTCAAAAAACCACAAAAATTAGCATAAACTACTGTTAAATTATTAATACAAATGTGTAAAAATAACAAATATGGTAATGATACTTTAGTAATCAAAATTAATGTACAGAAATTTACAGCCTTGAATCTTATTGAAAATAAGATGGTGATACAAATGAATGTATTTTTTTTTTAACATCTTTATTGGGGTATAATTGCTTTACAATGGTGTGTTAGTTTCTGCTTTATAACAAACTGAATCAGTTATACATATACATATGTTCCCATATCTCTTCCCTCTTGCGTCTCCCTCCCTCCCACCCTCCCTATCCCACCCCTCTGTCACAAAGCACAGAGCTGATCTCCCTGTGCTATGCGGCTGCTTCCCACTAGCTATCTACCTTACATTTGGTAGTGTATATATATCCATGCCTCTCTCTCGCTTTGTCACAGCTCACTCTTCCCCCTCCCCATATCCTCAAGTCCATTCTCTAGTAGGTCTGTGTCTTTATTCCTATCTTACCCCTAGGTTTTCATGACATTTTTTCCCCTTAAATTCCATATATATGTGTTAGCATACGGTATTTGCCTTTCTCTTTCTGACTTACTTCACTCTGTATGACAGACCCTAGGTCTATCCACCTCATTAAAAATAGCTCAATTTTGTTTCTTTTTATGACCGAGTAATATTCCATTGTATATATGTGCCACATCTTCTTTATCCATTCATCCGATGATGGGCAGTTAGGTTGTTTCCATCTCCGGGCTATTGTAAATAGAGCTGCAATGAACATTTTGGTACATGACACTTTTTGAATTATGGTTTTCTCAGGGTATATGCCCAGTAGTGGGATTGCTGGGTCATATGGTAGTTCTATTTGTAGTTTTTTAAGGAACCTCCATACTGTTCTCCATAGTGGCTATACAAATTCACATTCCCACCAGCAGTGCAAGAGTGTTCCCTTTTCTCCACACCCTCTCCAGCATTTATTGTTTCTACATTTTTTGATGATGGCCATTCTGACTGGTGTGAGATGATATCTCATTGTAGTTTTGATTTGCATTTCTCTAATGATTTATGATGTTGAGCATTCCTTCATGTATTTGTTGGCAGTCTGTATATCTTCTTTGGAGAAATGTCTATTTAGGTCTTCTGCCCATTTTTGGATTGGGTTGTTTGTTTTTTTGTTATTGAGCTGCATGAGCTCTTGTAAATTTTGGAAATTAATCCTTTGTCAGTTGCTTCATTTGCAAATATTTTCTCCCATTCTGAGGGTTGTCTTTTGGACTTGTTTATGGTTTCCTTTGCTGTGCAAAAGCTTTGAAGTTTCATTAGGTCCCATTTGTTTATTTTTGTTTTTATTTCCATTTCTCTAGGAGGTGGGTCAAAAAGGACCTTGCTGTGATTTATGTCATACAGTGTTCTGCCTATGTTTTCCTCTAAGTGTTTGATAGCTTCTAGCCTTACATTTAGGTCTTTAATCCATTTTGAGCTTATTTTTGTGTATGGCGTTAGGGAGTGATCTAATCTCATACTTTTACATATACCTGTCCAGTTTTCCCAGCACCACTTACTGAAGAGGCTGTCCCTTCTCCACTGTACATTCCTGCTTCCTTTATCAAAGATAAGGTGACCATATGTGCGTGGGTTTATCTCTGGGCTTTCTATCCTGTTCCATTGATCTATCTTTCTGTTTTTGTGCCAGTACCATACTGTCTTGATTACTGTAGCTTTGTAGTATAGTCTGAAGTCAGGGAGCCTGATTCCTCCAGCTCCGTTTTTCGTTCTCAAGATTGCTTTGGCTATTCGGGGTCTTTTGTGTTTCCATACAAATTGTGAAATTTTTTGTTCTAGTTCTGTGAAAAATACCAGTGGTAGTTTGATACGGATTGCATTGAATCTGTAGATTGCTTTGGTAGTAGAGTCATTTTCACAATGCTGATTCTTCCAATCCAAGAACATGGTATATCTCTCCATATATTTGTATCATCTTTAATTTCTTTCATCAGTGTCTTATAATTTTCTGCATACAGATCTTTTGTCTCCTTAGGTAGGTTTATTCCTAGATATTTTATTCTTTTTGTTGCAATGGTAAATGGGAGTGTTTTCTTGATTTCACTTTCAGATTTTTCATCATTAGTGTATAGGAATGCCAGAGATTTCTGTGCATTAATTTTGTATCCTGCTACTTTACCAAATTCATTGATTAGCTCTAGGAGTTTTCTGGTAGCATCTTTAGGATTCTCTATGTATAGTATCATGTCATCTTCAAACAGTGACAGCTTTACTTCTTCTTTTCTGATTTGGATTCCTTTTATTTCCTTTTCTTCTCTGACTGCTGTGGCTAAAACTTCCAAAACTATGTTGAATAAGAGTGGTGAGAGTGGGCAACCTTGTCTTGTTCCTGATCTTAGTGGAAATGCTTTCAGTTTTTCCCCATTGAGGACAATGCTGGCTGTGGGCTTGTCATATATGGCCTTTATTATGTTGAGGAAAGTTCCCTCTATGCCTACTTTCTGCAGGGTTTTTATCATAAATGGGTGTTGAATTTTGTCGAAAGCTTTCTCTGCATCTATTGAGATGATCATATGGTTTTTCTCCTTCCATTTGTTAATATGGTTTATCACGTTGATTGATTTGCGTATATTGAAGAATCCTTGCATTCCTGGAATAAACCCCATTTGATCATGGTGTATGATCCTTTTAATGTGTTGTTGGATTCTGTTTGCTAGTATTTTGTTGAGGACTTTTGCATCTATGTTCATCAGTGATATTGGCCTGTAGTTTTCTTTCTTTGTGACATCCTTGTCTGGTTTTGGTATCAAGGTGATGGTGGCCTCGTAGAATGAGTTTGGGAGTGTTCCTCTCTCTGCTATATTCTGGAAGAGTTTGAGAAGGATAGGTGTTAGATCTTCTCTAAATGTTTGATAGAATTCGCCTGTGAAGCCATCTGGTCCTGGCCTTTTGTTTGTTGGAAGAGTTTTAATCAGTTTCAATTTCAGTGCTTGTGATTGGTCTGTTCATATTTTCTATTTCTTCCTGATTCAGTCTTGGCAGGTTGTGCATTTCTAAGAATTTGTCCATTTCTTCCAGGTTGTCCATTTTATTGGCATAGAGTTGCTTGTAGTAATCTCCCATGATCTTTTGTATTTCTGCAGTGTCACTTGTTACTTATCCTTTTTCATTTCTAATTCTATTGATTTGAGTCTTCTCCCTTTTTTTCTTGATGAGTCTGGCTAATGGTTTATCAATTTTGTTTATCTTCTCAAAGAACCAGCTTTTAGTTTTATTGATCTTTGCTATCATTTCCTTCATTGCTTTTTCATTTATTTCTCATCTGATTTTAATGATTGCTTTCCTTCTGCTAACTTTGGGGTTTTTTTGTTCTTCTTTCTCTAATTGCTTTAGGTGCAAGGTTAGTTTATTTGAGATGTTTCCTGTTTCTTAATGTAGGATTGTATTGCTATAAACTTCCCTCTTAGAACTGCTTTGCTGCATCCCATAGATTTTGGGTTGTCGTGTCTCCATTGTCATTTGTTTCTAGGTATTTTTTTTATTTCCTCTTTGATTTCTTCAGTGATCACTTCGTTATTAAGTAGTGTATTGTTTAGCCTTCATGTGTTTGTATTTTTTACAGATCTTTTCCTGTAATTGATATCTAGAATCATAGCGTTGTGGTCAGAAAAGATACTTGATACAGTTTCAATTTTCTTAAATTTACCAAGGCTTGATTTGTGACCCAAGATATGATCTATCCTTGAGAATGTTTCATGAGCACTTGAGAAAAATGTGTATTCTGTTGTTTTTGGATGGAATGTCCTATAAATATCAATTAAGTCCATCTTGTTTAATGTATCATTTAAAGCTTGTGTTTCCTTATTTATTTTCATTTTGGATGATCTGTCCATTGGTGAAAGTGGGGTGTTAAAGTCCCCTACTATGAATGTGTTACTGTCGATTTCCCCTTTTATGGCTGTTAGTATTTGCCTTATGTATTGAGGTGCTCCTATGTTGGATGCATAAATATTTACAATTGTTATATCTTCTTCTTGGATCGATCCCTTGATCATTATGTAGTGTCCTTCTTTGTCTCTTCTAATATTCTTTATTTTAAAGTCTACTTTATCTGATATGAGAATTGCTACTCCAGCTTTCTTTTGGTTTCCATTTGCATGAAATACCTTTTTCCATCCCCTTACGTTCAGTCTGTATGTGTCTCTAGGTCTGAAGTTGGTTTCTTGTAGACAGCAAATATATGGGTCTTGTGTTTGTGTCCATTCAGCTAATCTGTGTCTTTTGGTGGGAGCATTTAGTCCATTTACATTTAAGTAATTATCGATATGTATGTTCCTATTCCCATTTTCTTAATTGTTTTGGGTTTGTTATTGTAGGTCTTTTCCTTCTCTTGTGTTTCTTGTCTAGAGAAGTTCCTTTAGCAGTTGTTGTAAAGATGGTTTGGTGGCGCTGAACTCTCTCAGCTTTTGCTTGTCTGTAAAGGTTTTAATTTCTCCATCAAATCTGAATGAGATCCTTGCTGGGTAGAGTAATCTTGGTTGCAGGTTTTTCTCCTTCATCACTTTAAATATGTCCTGCCAGTCCCTTCTGGCTTGCAGAATTTCTACTGAAAGATCAGCTGTTAACCTTATGGGGATTCCCTTGTGTGTTATTTGTTGTTTTTCCCTTGCTGCTTTTAATATGTTTTCTTTGTATTTAAATTTTGACAGTTTGATTAATATGTGTCTTGGCATATTTCTGCTTGGATTTATCCTGTATGGGACTCTCTGTGCTTCCTGGACTTGATTAACTATTTCCTTTCCCATATTGGGGAAGTTTTCAACTATAATCTCTTCAAATATTTTCTCAGTCGCTTTCTTTTTCTCTTCTTATTCTGGAACCCCTATAATTCGAATGTTGGTGTGTTTAATGTTGTCCCAGAGGTCTCTGAGACTGTCCTCAGTTCTTTTCATTCTTTTTTCTTTATTCTGCTCTGCAGTAGTTATTTCCACTATTTTATCTTCCAGGTCACTTATCCGTTCTTCTGCCTCAGTTATTCTGCTATTGATCCCATCTAGAGTATTTTTAATGTCATTTATTGTGTTGTTCATCATTGTTTGTTTCATCTTTAGTTCCTCTAGGTCCTTGTTAAATGTTTCTTGCATTTTGTCTATTTTATTTCCAAGATTTTGGATCATCTTTACTATCACTATTCTGAATTCTCTTTCAGGTAGACTGCCTATTTCCTCTTCATTTGTTAGGTATGGTGGGTTTTTATCTTGCTCCTTCATCTGCTGTGTGTTTTTCTGTCTTCTCATTTTGCTTATCTTACTGTGTTTGGGGTCTCCTTTTGCGGGCTGCAGGTTCGTAGTTCCCGTTGTTTTTGGTGTCTATCCCCAGTGGCTAAGGTTGGTTCAGTGGGTTGTGTAGGCTTCCTGTTGGAGTGGACTAGTGCCTGTGTTCTGGTGGATGAGGCTGGATCTTGTCTTTCTGGTGGGCAGGTCCACGTTTGGTGGTGTGTTTTGGGTTGTCTGTGGAGTTATTATGATTTTAGGCAGCCTCTCTGCTAATGGGTGTGGTTGTGTTCCTGTCTTGCTAGTTGTTTGGCATAGGATGTCCAGCACTGTAGCTTGCTGGTCATTGAGTGAAGCTGGGTGCTGGTGTTGAGATGGAGATCTCTGGGAGATTTTCGCCATTTGATATTATGTGGAGCTGGGAGGTCTCTTGTGGACCAGTGTCCTGAAGTTGGCTCTCCCACCTCAGAGGCACAGCACAGACTCCTGGCTGCAGCACCAAGAGCCTTTCATCCACACGGCTCAGAATAAAAGGGAGAAAAAGTAGAAAGAAAGAATTAGTAGAAGTAGAAAGAAAGAAAGAAGGGAGGGAGGGAGGAAGGGAGGGAGGGAGGAAGGAAGGAAGGAAGGAGGGAAAGAAGGAAAAAAGAAAGAAAGAAGATAAAGTAAAATAAAGTAAGATAAAATATAATAAAGTTATTAAAATAAAAAATAATTATTAAGAATAAAAAAAATTTTTTTAAATGGACGGATAGAACCCTAGGACAAATGGTGGAAGCAAAGCTATACAGACAAAATCTCACACAGAAGCATACACATACAGACTCACAAAAAGAGGAAAAAGGGAAAAAATCATAAATCTTGCTCTCAAAGTTCACCTCCTCAACTTGGGATGATTCATTGTCTATTCATGTATTCCACAGATGCAGGGTACATCAAGTAGATTGTGGAGCTTTAATCCGCTGCTTCTGAGGCTGCTGGGAGAGATTTCCCTTTCTCTTCTTTGTTCTCACAGCTCCCAGGGACTCAGCTTTGGATTTGGCCCCGCCTCTGCGTGTAGGTCGCCGGAGGGCGATTGTTCTTCGCTCAGACAGGATGGGGTTAAAGGAGCCGCTGATTCGTGGGCTCTGTTTCACTCAGGCCAGGGGTGGGGGGGGGGGGGGGCACGGATTGTGGGGCGAGCCTGTGGCGGCAGAGACCGGCGTGACGTTGCACCAGCGTGAGGCGCGCCCTGCGTTCTCCCGGGTAAGTTGTCCCTGGATCCCGGGACTTTGGCAGTGGCGGGCTGCAGAGGCTCCCCGGAAGGGGGTGTGGATACTGACCTGTGCTCGCACACAGGCTTCTTGGTGGCGGCAGCAGCAGCCTTAGCGTCTCATGCCCGTCTCTGGGGTCCGCGCTTTTAGCCGCGGCTCGCGCCCGTCTCTGGAGCTCCTTTAAGCAGCGCTCTTAATCCCCTCTCCTCTCGCACCAGGAAACAAAGAGGGAAGAAAAAGTGTCTTGCCTCTTCGGCAGGTCCAGACTTTTCCCCGGACTCCCTCCCGGCCAGCCGTGGCGCACTAACCCCTTGAGGCTGTGTTCACGCCGCCAACCCCAGTCCTCCCCCGGCGCTCCGACCGAAGCCCGAGCCTCAGCTTCCAGCCCCGCCCGCCCCGGTGAGTGAGCCGACAAGTCTCTCGGACTGGTGAGTGCCGGTCGGCCCTGATACTCTGTGCGGGAATCTCTCTGCTTTGCCCTCTGCACCCCTGTTGCTGTGCACTCCTCCGCGGCTCCGAAGCTTTCCCCCCTCCGCCACCCGCAGTCTCCGCCCGCGAAGGGGCTTCCTAGTGTGTGGAAACGTTTCCTCCTTCACAGCTCCCTCCCACTGGTGCCGGTCCCGTCCCTATCCTTTTGTCTCTGTTTATTCTTTTTTTCTTTTTCCCTACCCAGGTACGTGGGGGGTTTCTTGCCTTTTGCGAGGTCTGAGGTCTTCTGCCAGCGTTCAGTAGGTGTTCTGTAGGAGTTTTTCTACGTGTAGATGTATTTCTGGTGTATCTGTGGCGAGGAAGGTGATCTCCGCGTCTTACTCTTCCGCCATCTTCCCGGAAGCTCCCTCACTAACCCTTCTTTGTGTTCATTTTTGTTCAGTGTTCAGGGTCCAGCTTTATGCTGGGGGACCAGCTTTATGTTGCTCTGTTCTCAAGTTCTGATCAGCATAAGAGATGTCTCTGTCTTCATGCCAAAGCTTTTACAGTTTTGTATAACTATTGTGTTTTACCTTTCTTCTTTTTAAGGTGTTAGCCCTTGTTTCCTGCCTCTGCTTCCTAAACAGACACCTATTATTTAATTTAACCTGTTCAGAGAGCTGCCTGAGAGGAAGCTACTCAGCTACAAGTCATATGTACTCTTTTAGTTTTATATCTGAAAGCTTTAGGTGAGATTTGTTAAATGTTTCTTCTTAAATCACTATTTCACTTTGCTTAGCAAAAAAGTCTGTATATTTATTGGTCATCTTCCAAGAAATTCTTCCTTCTTGCCCTTGACTCCCTTGCCCTTATTTTCAGATGTTTTCCAAACCTCTAGTTTTTTTTCATATTTTCTCTTTTCTCTCATGAAAATTCCATCTGCTCTGAAAGTCTTTCCTGATATTTATCTCCAAATCTAGATTAGGGGTTCTCATCTATGCTCTTATAATATCTACCTTGATTTTTTAGACAATTACCACAAAGTACTTTACCTTCTCTATTTTGCAGTAAAACTGCTGAAAGCAGACAAGGTCTCTATCTATTTCAGTCCTATACTTGCAGCGTCTAAGAGCTCAGAGGAGAGTAGGCGATGAAATATTTCTAAATGACTTAATTAATGGATATCAGTTTTATTCAGAAGGTATCCAAAGGCACATTTACCATTAGGATCCCTCTCCAGTGTTCTATTCTCATGTTTTAAAATATTTTTTGTCCATTTTATAAAACTATGTTTAAGATAGTCCCACCATTTTTTACCCAAACCAACTCTGTATTGGTTCTTGATAACATATTCTCTAAGCCACCCAAGTTTCATCATTTGGAATTGAATGTTAGACCTTTTTCTCTTTCCGCGTGCCATCATGTCTGAGTAAATGATTCATTTTGTGGAATTCAGTCTCCTTTCTCTATTCATGTGGTAATACCATAGATAAGATCTTATGTCTTTATTTCATGTACTATTGCAATAGTGTGCAATCTGGCCATTGCACTGTCAATATCTCTTTCACATGTGCAAATCCTTTTCAGGTAACACTGTCACTTTCTAAGCCACAGCCACACTCGTGCCATACATAAGTCTCAAAATCTTCCATATCCTCTCTACAAACCCTTTTCAAGGCATCTAGGTTGTATATGATACACTTCAACCTGGTCTCTGGGTATTTCTCCTCACAATCCCAAAGCAGAAAGAGTTCTGCATAATGGAAATGTTACTAATTTTGGTAAAAAGAATATACTGTTTGGACTTTTGTTCTCCAACTATATATCTTTGTAAACTTTGGTAAGTCCCTAACTTGTCTGTGGCTTGGTTTCTTTCTATAAAAGTAAGATAATATCATTTCTATTCTAGATTTTTTTGTGTGTCTAGAGAACATTTGATAACGCATGTAAAGCACTTGCAAGAGTGCTTAATGCATACTGACTGCTTACTTGGTAGCAGCTGTTATTATGTCCACCCATGATCTGAGCAAGCAGAACTATCCCTTAGTCCACATATTATATTATACTTCAGATATTCTGCATAGGGACACAGACCACTACTAAGTCTGTACTGATTTATACAACCATCTAAAAGTAAACATGAATGTTTTCTAAATTCTCCATTGTTCCACTTTAGAGTTAAAGCCTCTCCCAAAAGTTGTCTATACTCTCTAGCTCTGTTTCCTACTTACTTCTTCCCATTCCGTCTTGAACCTGCTCCAATCTGTCTTTGCCTCTAGCACTCATCAAGCTACTCTTCTCTAGGTCACCAATGATAAAAATCATTTCATGTAAAGTATTTAAAACATGGTCCAATATGACTCTGTATCCAAGTGCTCTTAGCTTTATAGGGAAAGCAACAGAGTTTCAAAAAATTAAAAATAACGATGGGCACAGTAAGGTCTCCTGGTCTTGAAGTACTTGGGTGAAATAAGTCATCCAGATTCATAGTAGTGCATACTTTGTGTTATCCAAGAATTGCCATATTTTTCATGAAGACTGTCAAAAACCTGAGTTACTTAATAGCTATTCAAAATTTTATACCCTCTTACTTTCATAGCAGACTTTAACAATGATAAAACGGGAACCTTTTTCATCTATCATATGAGAGCATAAAGTTTTCTTTTTCACATTGTGCTCTATCAGCCTTGAAGTAAATAGTGTTTACTCAGATTGAAGGAAAATTGAGCAATTTTGTATGGAATTTGATGATTGTTTATAGCTATGAAGAATGATACAAGCTCCACATTTCAACGTCTCCAAATGACAAAATCATTTGCAGTATTTGTACAAATAAGTAAATCTAGTCTTCTGTAACAATAATAGTCCAAAACTTTCTGTTTGAGAGAAAAAGTGCTTTCTGGCAAAATCAAATTTCCAATTTTTTTTAATACAAGGAGATATTTCATTAAGTTCATTTAATGCAATATAAGTGGTAAATAATTGAACTTCTCCCAACCCTTTTCTCTGAAACATTCTGGGTCTTAATTTATAAAGGTGACTGAATGATGACATACAGTGGTCAATGCATTGAAAGAAATTTTCAATGTTACTCATAGTTGCCCTAGAAACAAGAGGCACAGCTCCAAGCACAGGGTCACAGGAGGAACACCAGGTTTTGGTCAGGAAGCAGAAACAGGATAAAGCACTAGGTTTAGGCTAGAGCCCTTATTAGGGTTTATGCAGGAAAGGTAAGACAGGGCTGGGTAACTGACTAAGGATTGGCTTGTTTGAATAATTTCAGTAGGCTATATAAGGGTGGTCCCTAGTTGCTTAGTGCCTGGCCCTGGGATGCTTAAGACAGAGGAATGTTGCCTCCTAGGGTGCAGGAACCAGAGGAGGTATGTCTCTCTATTGGTTAGTTTGCATATCAAAGACACGTTTCCTGAGTCAATGCTATCTCTAAGAATTTACTAATGGCTCACCCAGGGAGGGGCATTCTGTACCTAGACTGAAAGCTTGTTTTTTGTTTTTTTTTAGGATGTCAAGACATCATAATATACAGGAAATTAAAATTAAAAAAAAACATGATGAATATACACACAACTATTTACAGTTGTTGTATCACAGGCAATTATGTGTTTTTACACATATTTTGGCAGTGTATAAAACACGGTTTCATGGGTTAAGGAATAGACTTATTGGATTTTGAGAAATTGAAGTAGATAAAGAACTACTAAGGGTAGTTGGAAGAAATAGATTCCACGTCAGGGAATAGAATGGGACACTGTCCTGAGTTGGTTCATCCTTGGGGTGTTGAATGGGTAATCACAGAGATACAGTGCCTGACTGTAACCATTCCATGTAGCTCCCAGTATCCTACAATAAGGCATCTCTGCTGTAATTCAGTGCACTAACCGAATAGTTCAGTAATTTGTTGGATTAAATTTCCAGGTAGAACATTAAAAATAATTAATGAATCAGCCATTTCTGCCACAAAATAAAAGGAATAGAAGAAAGTTACTCTGGTTTAGAATATTACTTATAGAAGAAATGTTGAACCTTTTCGTAGTCTACACTGACACTGACACTACCTTTCTGAATTATTTTTTCATACAATTATTTTCCCTAAGTCAGGGTAATACTGAGTATATATTTCTGTGATCCTCTACTTAATATATGCCTTTATTACTAGATTATAGAGTTCCTAGGGCCTTAATCTCCTTTTTACTTTCCACAGTGCAGCTCAGTGCTTATCTATCTATCCACCTATCTATCTACTATCTATCTATCTATCTACCTATCTATAATAGACTTTCTGACTTTCCATTGTTCAACTTTACCATGCCATCTCTGATTACCTTGGAACACAGTGACAAACATGAAATTGTTGTGAGAAAAATATTGACCATATATTTTCTTATTATTTTTTTGCCCCATCAGAAAAAAATTAAAAATCTTGATTAATTGTTTTTAGTGTTGCTTTCAGCCCTGCACTGTTTTCGGTGTTGGCTTTAAATTTCTTCATATCAAATTGAAAGTGCCGATTTGAGCCATGTCTTTTCAGCATCTAGACATGGTATGCTCTAGGAAAAGAAGACCTGGGGGAAAATCTAGGCAATTTCATGTCATATATATCATATGTCAGTAGATGCCACCATTGCACTGTGACAACCCTCTATGTTGTGGTAACGAAGGACAGCCTTCACTCTCTGCTCCATTCTCCTATCAAAGAATGCCGAAGTATGAAATAAGTAAATATAGTTTGGGAGATATATACCACACATGCTTTTTCTCTGCCCTTGTAATAGGGATGAAAAGTTAAATTTTCATTGAAGAACATTTCCTCTTCGTGTTGAATGTATTGTTGCTACTCTTATAGCTGAAAGTTACTAGACTGACAATTAAAGTATTTAAAAATTCATCTATGGTTTAAGTTTTACCATAGAAATTTATGAATATTGTGTAAAGCAACTCAACAATGCTGTATGAAGTACTTTTAAGAAAAATCCCATTAGGTCATGAAACCTGGAACTAAAACTTTAAATACAAAGAAAGGAAACACAATCATTACAAATAATTTTCTCTTTTGTGTTAATGAATACATCCAATTTATGTGCCATTGTATTGAAAGGTAACATTCCTGGTTCCTTCATTTCCTTTTCTTATAATTCTTGATAAGATTAATTTGTGATTTATAGTTCTCTTCTTTCTGAACAATTCGACTGACTCGCTTCTAATTGGTGGTTTATGCTAGCATTAGTGAAATTCATCTCTGTTTCTACTGTTTTCAACTGATACTGAAATAGAAATTTTTCAGTATTTAATTTATCTATATCTCCTTGAGCACCACATTCCAAGTTACTTTTCCTACTGCTGAAGCTTAACTGCAGCATACTTGTGAGAGATTTATTTCAATAGAGTGAACAAAAACATATTCTATACTCTTTCCTGCTTCACTTTTTATAGAACCTAACTCAAGATTGCTCAAATTAGTATGCTAATATACTGTTTTATAATCTCTGTCTATTTAGAAACCTGAGCATAATTCCTTCTGAGCATAATTTTAGGAGTGGCAATAACAATCGAGAATACTATCAAATATAACAATGTTGTCTTTATCAGCCTTTGGTACATATCACAGGTCAATAAAATTTTGATGATCTCGAGACAATACAAGTAATATGCTTGGTCTGTTAAGAATTACAGTGATAGAGTTTTCCATGAGTTGTAGATATCCTAGTGGAGTTTTCACCTCTTTTCTGATCAGGCTTTTATTCTCTTATTATATAAAAATGTTGTATATCATTATTATAATACTAAGCCATCTAATTCTTACATCACTAACTAGCTTACTTCCTACTTTGTTGATTTTTTCAGTCCCAGTCATCTGAAATTTATTTATTGTCATTGTTCTGAGATTTTCTACATATGCATGCAAAGGAAAGGAATATTTATTTCCCTCATGAAAACTAAGTATTTTGGATAACATTTTTAAAACCTCATGAAAATACAATCAACTTTTCCCTGTTTTCCCAAGTACTTATGGACATGCTTTAAAGCTACCATACTATTTAACAACTATATGAACAATTACTGAAAAGGAAATATTACTTATATTACTTTCACATGGAATTTATTGACAGTTCCTGAATCTTGCAAAGTTTTTGAGAGAATTTCATTTCAAGGAAATAACAAGTTTGGCCTACATAAAAATTCAGTCCCCAAACTTGTTCCATCAGGAAGCTGCCTATGAAAGCTCTGCAGTTTTGGCTGTGAATGACAATAGCAAGAGGGGGAAAAGTCCCCAAATTAATGCTATTGGCCATAGAAAACAATGAGAAAAGGATTTACTCTAACAGAGCTGGATATGAGGATGTCTTACAGGCTAAGTGAGGAACTTATTCCATTCCCAGGGCAAGGAGACTTTGGAAGCCTTTCCCTGCAGTAGATAGGGGCAACTGACTGATATGGGTTTCATTCTGTATGTTCCATATAGGAGATTTAAAAGAAAACTTCTTTTAATTCCACATTATGTAATAGGTGAGTGGTAGAAAGTGGAGATGGGAAAATAACTTTTCTTCCAGTTAATAAGATATCAGACCACATAAAACTATATCTAGACATGATGGACGTGACTTTGCATGAACCCAGAGTTCCTTCACTGTCAGCCATATTCCATAACTGATAGAACGGATAATTTTCTCCCTTGTAAAGAATTTGCATATTGTTTTTGTAGGAAAAAGGATACACTCAAAAGGGCAATGACAGGAGTCACCATAGCAGTGATTGCTGCCTGCTACCCATGCCCCAGTGTCCATTATGTACATTTGCGACCCCCACCCCCATACCTCTCTCTCTCTCTCTCTCTCTCTCTCGCTCTCGCTCTCTCGCTCTCTCGCTCTCTCTTCCCTCAGAATCTTGGCTCCTCAGGATAGTCCTCTCAAAAATGTGCCTCAACAGCATATTGATTATTTTGAATTAAAGTTACAAAGTAAGTGACCAATACAAGAGGAACACTCTGATTCTCCTTTCTGTCTTCCTAAAAGTAGGAAATAAGTCTCTCATGTGAAAGGTGCACTCTGAATATCTGGAAGTAGAAGGACACTCTTAGCACCAGAGAAAGGAAATTTGGGTCAAAAGCCTATATAAATAAATTGTTACTTCTTTAATTTATTATCCCAAGCCAAAACTCCGTTTAGATTCTTCACTAATTAAGCACCAAAGCCTAAGTTTCTTTCTCTGTCAATTCTTCACACATTTATGGTTTCTTTATCTAAAAAGTATAAAAGCTGCCTGCTTTGGCCACTTCTTAGGTCCCATATGAGACTTCCATATGCATGAATTAAAATTTGGGTTTTTTTTTTTCTCATGTTAATCTACCTTGTGTCAGTTTTATTATTAATCTGACTACAAGAGGGGTAGAGGGGGCAATTTTTCCCTCCTCTACACTTGGAATCCACATGTTAAGGATGCAGAACCATCTCATCAGCCAGATGTCCATTTTTGACTATTATGTGTGAGATAAATAAAAATCTACTATTGATAAGCCACTGCTTTTAGGGTCTCTTTCTTCTCTCTTCTAACACCTTAGATTACGATATTTTTAATCTACTACATTAATTTAATATACATATTATAGTTTTATATACTATGGCTTTCAAATAGTTAATATTTTATTTAAGACTTTTAATAACCTTTTACAAGTAAAATCAATCTATACTTTTCTCCTTATTCTCTTCTGTTTTCAGAATTATCACTTGGTTAGTTCAATAATATACATGCAGATATTTACTTAAAAAGAGAAAGCAAAGTTTCATATAAGAAGAGAATGCATAATTTCTTCATGTATTATGCACTAAGGTTCACAATGATTTTATTTTCTTCTAAAGAAAAGCATGATGTTTTGGAACCAGATATATTTTCAGTCAACAACTCTTATAAATATATATTCCTAATGAACTCAACTCAACATCAGAATGTGCAAACTTTCTGGAATAATTGAAGGTTTTGATGCTAGCCAAAATTTTTATTTGAAATCCTAGGAAGAGTTATTTTTCTCATTTTGTGAATCTGAAGGCACTAAAAGTATATCATTTAAAATAAATAATCAGAATTATATCTAAATATCCAGCAAATTCAAAGCATGCGTATATGAATTTGCATACATGGTCAATGCTTTGGGGCCCTATCCTTCAATAGCAATTTACTGGCTACTAATCACACAGAACACGCTAAGGCAACCATCAGATAAAATAATGCCACGTTTATTTTAACACATATTTAATAACTTGATAAATCCATGCATTATTGATACCTGAGAGCTGCCATTTCATTTTCTGATAATGCAACTAAGTTGGGGAAAATGAAGAATACCAAATTGGTAAATCATGTCAGTTACGTTAAATACTGTTATTACTTCCATTCTAGAGACATATTTCTATCTGCAACATTTGATTATTCAAAGAGAAGTTGGAAAATTACTGCTGGAATTGCATCTAAACTCTAATAGGAAACCATATTAAACCTAGTTATTATTTATTGCAGGAAGTAACATTTGTTCATCATGTTGTGGAATAAGAAGAATGTTGAAAAAACATATTGTTGAGTAATTCGTATACAATTTTACTCAGTGTGAGCCAGCCCAGAGAAAAGTCTAGCTTTCAACAACTCACACTAAAATACAAACAAACCAACAAAGAAAAAAACAAAATATAAAGCTATGCTTTGTTTCTAGATAATTGTATATAGTATATGCAGTTTTTTATAAGTAAAACTAAATTACCCTAAATATTATAATTTTCTTCTAAACCTTAGGCGATTTGTGCTTTAAATGTGTCACATAAATATATTCCCTTGAGGAATGTCAAAAAAATAGAGAAATTTATATATAAACTTAATAATTGGATACTTACACATTAAATTAAGTAACAAGAATATTCACTTAACTTTTGTTTAGAAATTCCTACCCATGTAATCTTTAAGACTTGAGTGAATGTAACAATTAAAATGGGATAACGGCATAAAATGCCCTACATTCAATAGTGTAAAGCCGGCTTGTTTTAGTGCTATGATATGCTGAGATTTACTGATTCTAGTACACAGCACCTTGCTGTTATGAGCAAGACCATAACAATTTTCTGAGTAACAAAAAGACCATAAACTATTAAGAATGAATTTCAAAGTATAATCCATTCACTAAAGCTACAATGTCTGTGCATCACATGATGTATTATTTCTACACTTTGAAATACATAAATCCATGATTTAATACATATAATAAAAGTCAGTGATTATTTGGATGCACATCATGCTTTAGGCACCCTGATCAATCCTGGAGTTATGGAAAAAAACAGGGTGCATTGTAGAGGATGCATCAGAAAGCTTTCTCTTAACAAACAACCATTGCCGTAAATGTATGTTTGTATGAAGCTCCATACACTAACAAAATTCTCACACACTTAACCCTATTTAACTCTAAAAACCAAATATCTCTCTATGGTTCATGATAATCATCCTCATTTGCAAAAGAAGTCACAAAGACTCAGAGGAAAAAAAAAAGTCTGTTTACAACAACTTGTAAGAAACATCCGAAAATGAAAAATAAGTTGGTTATATTTCCACATCCAGTGTCATGATTATTTCATCACACTGCTCTCATTTAGAAAAGAGAAAACTGGGACTCAAATAATCAAATAACTTAACAATGTCAAATACTATACGGCAAATAAGGAATATAGATTCTGGTCTTCAAACCACAAATTCAGGATTATGTTCATCTTTATTACATACACTTCTGATATGATTGCTATACCAGATATTATATCTCTAAGTAGGTCTGCCAGAGAAATTAGTAATAATTTTATTTGTTTTTTATAACATAGCTTAGCTCAAATTTAAAATGACATCAAAAGTTACTTAGATCATTACTTTTCTCTGCCCCTTCCCTTCAGTGCAGTTATATTATTCATTTGCAATAGGTTCATTTTTCCTATTCATTTTCCATGTGGGGTTACCATCTCTTTCTTGTGGATTTTAGTTATTAAAGTATGAGAAATATTAATCATTTATGAAAGCATGTTTATAACAAAGAATATATATTTACTTTTGAGTATAGCAAGTATATAAGGAGTTTATCAAGTTAAGTTTAAAAATTTTTAAGATGGTCAATTGGTTACTGTGATCTTTATTCTCGTAAATTAATTTACTCTTTGGATGACACTTGTATCCTCACCAAATTCTCACCAAAACAAGTTTTCTGTTCTTCCACTTAGATAATCCCTTATATTTTTTAAAAACAGAACTTCCCTTTTTCTCCATTCAAGGTCTGCCATAAATCCCCTTTCCTTTTTGGAAGCTTTCATAACAAATCCCACATATTATTTCTCTCTTCTGAACAGAAAGCATATACACTATGACTTAGCATGTATGAAGTATTATTTTATGTTTAATTTTTCTCTTAACTTTTATATTGAAAGAATTTTCAGATGAAAAAAAGTTGCAAAATCAGTTTGAAAATTCTACCATAGTCCTCAAAATTGAATTACAAAACCACAGTACAAATAAGAAAACCAGAAAATTAATACACATAATAGTATTATCAAATCTACAGAACAATTTGAAATTTTAACAATTGTCCTACTAATGTAATTTTCTGGTCAAACATCAGATATAGTTGTCATATGTTGTAGTCTCCTTTATTCTGAAACAGCTTTTCAGTCTGTCTTTTAAGACTTTGAGATTTTTTTTGGAAAAGTATTGGCCAGTTATTATGTTGAAGTTGGATTTGTCTGATATTTCCTCATGGTTAAATATAGTTATGCAAACCTGGCCAGATTGACACAGAAGTGACTCTGTATTCTCAATGCAGCATATCAGGAGGTACATGGTGTCAATGTATATCACTGTTAGTTATGTTAACTTTGTCACTTGGTATTATCTGCTCAATTTCTCTACTGTAAACTTAATATTTTTACTTATTTTAATTAAAAATATCTTTTGCAGGGATTCTTTGAGATTGTTTCTAATTATACTTTTCCACCATTTTTATCATCCTTTGATGAGTTTTGCCTGTAACACTTATCACTGTGATATTTGCCATGATGGAATTTTATTTTCAACATGTATTTTATAAGTTGTAACTTTGCTGTAATGATTAATTTTACTTTCTTCCCTTTTTTATTAATTTATGTATTGAATTGCCCATGTACATCAGTACAGATTCATGTATTTTGACATTATTCTTTGTGTAACAATCCATTATAGAATGGATCATTATAATTTGTTGCTCAGATTGTCTCATATTTTCCCATTGGAAGCTTCTTTAAATTGGTTTTTAAAATCTATTACATGTAAATGGATTAAATGCCCCAACCAAAAACATACAGACTGGCTGAATGGATACAAAAACAAGACCCATGTATATGCTGCGTAAACGAGATACACATCATGTCTAGGGACACATGCATACCAAAAGTGAAGGGATGGAAAAAAATATTCCATGCAATGGAAATCAAAAGAAAGCTGGAGTAGCAATATTTGTATCAGATAAATAGACTTTAAAATAAAGACTGTTACAAGAGATAAGGAAGGACACTACATAATGATCAAGGGATCAATACAAAAAGAAGATGTAACAATTATAAATGTTTATGCACCCAACACAGGAGCACATCAATACATAAGGCAAATGCTAACAACTATGAAAGGGGACATCGACAATAACACAATAATAGTAGGGTACTTTAACACCTCACTTACACCAATGGACAAATCATCCAAACAGAAAATAAATAAGGAAACACAATCTTTAAATGACAAAATAGACCAGATAGATATAATCGATATTTATACAATATTCCACCCATAAGTGGCAGAATACACTTTCTTCTCAAGTGCACATGGAACATTCTCCAGGATAGATCACATCCTGGGTCACAAATCAAGGCTTGGAATTTTTTGTGTGTGTGTGATACGCAGACCTCTCACTGTTCTGGCCTCTCCCATTGTGGAGCACAGGCTCCGGACGCGCAGGCTCAGCGGCCGTGGCTCACAGGCCTAGCTGCTTCACGGCATGTGGGATCTTCCCGGACCAGGGCACGAACCCGTGTCCCCTGCATCAGCAGGCGGACTCTCAACCACTGTGCCACCAGGGAAGCCCCAAGCCTTGGAAAATTTAAGAAAATTTAAATCATATCAAGCATCTTTTCTGACCACAATGCTATGAAATTGGAAAACAATTACAGGAAAAAAACTGGAAAAAACACAAATACATGGAGACTAAACACTGTGCTACTAAATAACCAAGAGATCACTGAAGAAATCAAACAAAAAATTTAAAAAATGCATAGAAACCTATGACAATGAAAACACAACGACCCAAAACCTATGGGATGCAGCAAAAGCCGTTCTAAGAGGGAAGTTTATAGCAATTCAATCTCACCTCAAGAAACAAGAAAAATCTTAAATAAACAATCTAACCCTACACCTAAAGCAGCTAGAGAAAGAAGAACAAAGAAAACCCAATGTTACTAGAAGGAAAGAAGTCATAAAGATCAGAGCAGAAATAAATGAAATAGAAATGAAGAAAACAGTAGCAAAGATCAATAAAAGTAAAAGCTGCTTCTTTGAGAAGATAAACAAAATTGATAAACCATTAGCCAGATTCATCAAGAAAAAAAGGGAGGGCTTCCTGAAAGTTCTTTCAAAAGGTTTTTTATTGCAAATGGCCATCTGTTAATTTGAAGAGGATTTTAAATGATATTCCAAAATAATAATAGAGAAAACAGCAGTAATTTAGAAATAAAAGAATATGCTAACCTAATGATCACTTACTTTTCCCCCCAGAATTGACTCCCACACTATTAAAGACCAAGTCCATGTTAATATAAATGAGCTTTTTAAACGAGCATTGAATAGGATTTTCTAATCCTTTATACATTGTTAAATCAAGGGACTTAATTTTTCATAAAAATAACACAGCTTGGGGCTTCTCTGGTGGCGCAGTGGTTGAGGGTCCGCCTGCCGATGCAGGGGACGCGGGTTCGTGACCCGGTCTGGGAGGATCCCGCATGCCGCGGAGCGGCTGGGCCCGTGAGCCATGGCCGCTGGGCGTGTGCGTCTGGAGCCTGTGCTCTGCAACGGGAGAGGCCACAGCAGTGAGAGGCCCGCGTACCAAAAAATAAAAATAAATAAAAATAAAAATAACACAGCTTTTAATTTCTACTATGAGAGTTAATGCTAATCTTCCTACAACTAATCTTAGACCAAACAACCACATTATCATTCATTTATTTGTGAATTCAACCAGTTCTTATGGAATGCCCACTGCATGTGAGGACATTGACTTAATTTATTGAGGTACAGAAATGAAGGGCATTGTCCATGACCTGCATACTTCTGAGAAAGGATACATAAGTCAGGGCATTCTTACTTACAAATTATCTGTATAGGGTATCAACTCAAAGTTACATAAATATAACAAAATTATGTCACTGTTTTCTTTTTATTTTCTTCCTCTAAATGCAAATAATCGATTCCTTACAATAGGTAATAGGGGAAAAAACACTTAGAAAGGCTTGCAGTAATTTGCTCTGCAATTCTATAAAGTAATTGACTAACGCTTAAAAATTACTGATCATATAACTTAGGTGAAAATTTTATTAACCCAGAAAATCTTTACCAGTGTTACATTTTTATTCCTGTTCTAATATATTTAATTTCCTATAAAATGGTAGTATATTATCTTTGTACTCTTTTTCTCAGTTATAGAGAGAGAGAAGAGAAAGGTTGAGGGAAGGAGAGAAAGAGAGAGAAAAGGACTTGGTTAAAATCTCCAGTACAGAGTCTTTTATTTTCAATTCAAAAGCCCTCTTTGGAATGTTACATGTATGGTATTGACCAAGAAGTCCTTAATATTCCCCTCAGCTTGTCTAAAATTTAGACAGGTCTCTTCCTATAAGTGCCTGGATCTCCCTTTCTTTAGAACATTTACTTCAGAAAACTTAAAATTGTAAACTTTCTCTGCCCCTTTGAGATTTAAATCTTCTCCCAGCCTTTTGCCAGTTTTACAGCCCAGGAATAAATTTCTCAAAGATCTGGGAGCCATCTCTTTGACAAATGTCCATCAACAGAAGAATGGATAAAGAAGAGGTGGTATACACACACACACACACACACACACACACACACACACACACAATGGAATATTACTCAGCCATAAGAAGAATGAAATTCTACCATTTGCAGAAATGTGGATGGACCTAGAGAATATTATGCTTAGTGTAATAAGTCAGACAAAGACAAATACTGTTATCTTTTATATGTATAATCTAAAAAATAGTACAAATGAATGTATATGCAAAACAGAAACAGACTCACAGATACAGAAAGGAAACTAGTTAACCAAGAGGGAGAGGGAAGGGAGGAGGGGCAATTAGGGGTATGGGATTAAAAGATACAAACTACTATGTATAAAATAGATAAGTAACAAAAGTTCTATTATTTAGCACAGGGAATTATAGCCATTATCTTGTAGTAACTTTTAATGGAGTATAATCTGCAAAAATACCAAATCACTATGCTGTATATCTGAAATAAATATAATATTGTAAATCAACTATACTTCAATTAAAAAAAGGAAAAAATAAATATAGGGACCCTGTCTCCTAGCCTCTATGGGAGGGCAGGAACCTAACTTTGATATGCACCAATTAGGAGACACAGATGGCCTAATCACATTAACCAATCTCTTCCTTAATGTCCTCCAGTGCTTTTCTACTACTCTCCCTAGTGGTTAATCTCTCTTTTATCTCTTATTTCAGTGGAGGTGAGTTTAATCTCCTTCCATATTGCAATAACCTTGAATAAAGTCTTCCTTGCCTGTTTGACTTGTCTGGTGCAAATTTTCTTTGACAATATCAGGAACTGAAACAAATTAAAGATCAGCAAAAATCCCTAGAAATGCCAAAATGTTGGAAATAAAATTATATGCAATACCAGTAATCAGAATTCAAAAAATTTACTTCAAATTTTTGACCTTTAAATAAAAAAGAAGCAACACAGAAATATACTGCTGTTTGAAAATGCAAACAATTTACAATTCTCTAAAGTGTAAAAGCATCCTTCAACTATTCTTCCTAGTCTCACTTTTGAAATTTTGATGATTATACTATAATTGTTCCAATGTTTTTATATGCACATGTACATATAAAAGAAAAGACCTTTGGTTTGTTTATTACTTGTTTAGAATCAAATTATGCTATGTTTTGTCTCTTCTTTTACTCAGTTAATATTATAGCTTGAAGATCTTCTGGGTCAAAATACAATGCTTACTTTGCTCATTTCATCTATAATATCAAATGATTTATCACTGATATTTTAAACATTACTCTAGTGTATAATATTGAACATGTTACGACAGGCATTTGACCATGGAGTGATTGATTATGATTGGATCCATGCTTATGATAGCTTTTATATTGTAAAAGCTGATTAGAAATGTAAGTAATATTATTTTATTTTTAATTTCAAATGTAGTGAAAACTAGCAATCCTAGAATATGAGAACTAAAGAAATATAACTAACTAGAATTTTGAGACTTGTATTAGCTGAGCTGCCAAACATCATGGAACAAATGACAGAAATGAAAGTAAAATACTGGTGTTATTTCTTCCAGAGAAAATTGTTTCCATGCTATCATGCCTCATTAAGAAAAGAAAACCATTTTGTTTTATATGGTTAGGTATAGATATTTAACATCATGACCTAAGTCTGGAAACATCAGAGTAGCTTTTTTTTAAAAAGTAAAATGTGATCCCAACCTTGGAGGTTAAGTAGAATTTCTAAATCTGGAGAATACATGTGGTGGGGACATCTAAATAAGCCAAGGATTAAATTTGGGGAAGTTCCTTAGAAACAGACAGAATCATGCCTCAGATGACATAAGTGCCCACTGGGTAGTAGATACTCTGGGTGACCTTTCAGAGAACATATTATCTTAGAAATTAATTCTATGTGACTTATAGACTAAACTCTGGCATGCAGGCTTCATATATGACTAAATTTTTAGGATCAGCAGTTTTATCTCTCAGGTGCAGAATGTTCCACTTTGATCTCAGCTTAAAATCTTTAAATGTTTTATAGGCAAACTTATCAATTTGTCTTTTAATAATTTCCCAGCCTCATTTCAAATCACTCCCATATATTCTGTGCTCTAAACATTCTGTACTTTTTGTTTGTTTCTTTCAAACATCTAGGCTGTCTCTCATTTCTAGGAGTTTTCATCTGCTTAAATGTTACTCACCTTTCAAACCTCAGTTTTGAATTTCTATAGGAAACTTCCTTGATCCTCCATAATGTGTTAGATGCTCCTGTTATGTGCTCCTACTAGCACTTTGTATTCATGCTACTATTGCTCTTATTACTGTTTACTGGCATTCTACTACTTTAGATTGCCCACAGTATGCAAGATTCCTGAGGAGAGATAACATTCAAATCACATTTATTTGCTCCTATTTTATAGCATTAGGCATAAAGACTAATATTCTAAAAGGTATTTGTTGAAATAATAAATTCTATAATATTTTCTTATTTTAAAGGTAAGAAAATTAATTCTCAGAGTGTTTAAATGTTATATAAAGTCACAGACTTATTCACATATAGTAGATTGACTAAACTTAGTTCTAAGCTTTTCTCTCTCCAACAAAGAATCTGATTTGAACCTACATTTTTCCTGTTTTGTGTTGAAAGTATATTTGCTTAAGTTCATGCTACCTTTTAATATAACTGTGAGTGATACAAAATAAATGTGTGTTAAGAAGGACATTATCTGGCATTTCTATTTATGCTGGAAGCCAATGCAGAATTTTACAGATATAATGATTTAGAAGGAAAAGTTAAAATTGATAATATTTACTGACATATATTAAAGCAAGCTATTTTTACTAGAACTTTCTCCAACTCATTGAGATATTACTCTGCTTTTACTGCATTGCTTTGATATTAGCTGACATTTCACAAATGGTCTTAAATCTGGCTCCTCTACATTTGGTGTTTATTTCATTAATAATTGAAATGGGGAATAAAGGACACTTTTGTTTATTCAAGTCCAGTTCACTTAAAAACACAAATATACAACTTTAGCTAAAGACAGTGGTAAAAATGTAGCTGTGTGTATCAACAATAAAATAAAATTTTATCTGGCCTTAAACAAGCAACATATTTTTCATTTTCATGGTCTTTATCTGGAAAGAACTGTTTATATACTATACTTTCCACATAAAAGATATTTTTCTTTTTATGTGTATGCACAACAATTTTTTTCAAAGTTTCTGAAAACTGTATTAGTTAGTTACCCAATAGATTTACACTGCTTTATACACATCAAAAACAAGAAATGTCTGCATACCCACAGGACAGGAAGACTTTTAGTTTCACTCTCAAGTAACTCTTTCCTTTTATCTGTAAACAGAACTCCTATATCTCATGAGGAACACATGCCATAAAGTTCAAATGGGATAGAACTTGACTCTTGACACACGATGTGTGTAACTGCTCACAGAGCAACCGTGTTTAGTTCAGGATTGGACATGGGTACGTTCAGTCAAGACCCCTACGTGTGATTTAATACTTGCAGAGTGGGTCCAAATATGCTTGAGGTTGCCTGCAGACATCTTTTTCATCTGTAGAGAGAGTCTCGATGAGAGCAAAATTAAGCAGTGATGAAAGACTGTGGTGGACATATGTAATTTCTAGACACCGAACATTTATAAAGGCTTCATCTAAGAAGGAATCCTATTATGGTAGAAAAAGGAAGTAGGTATTTTTTTCTTCCCCATTCACAGAAACAAGAACACAAAATGTGAATTATGCATGGTCAAATGAATGATCTCGTTTGGATGCCTAATACTGAAGGAATGATGTAAAGGTAGAGGGAAAGAGGTTATTTAGAATGATAAATTGAGAGTCCAGACACATAATGGTAAATATTCTGTGGTTTTCAGATTCCATAACTGTGTCCTTCTTGTGGAGGACTACCCAGTGCATTGCAGAACGTTTAAAATATCTGATCCCTCATGTTGAATACCAATAGCAAATTCTCACACCATAAATGTTCCAACACATTTCCAAAGGTGCTGAAGGACAGTACTGTCCATGGTGAGAAATCCTGGCTTTAATATGGTCTATATTATTTGATGACAAGATTTCTTGATACCCACCTGCTTTTTTGAGTCTGGTTATCTAGAATTTTTGCAAATTTTGTGAGGTAACTAATATTCTCTGAACACATTTCTTTTCTGCTTGAGTTAACAAGAATTGGTTTCTGATATTGTCCTTACTGTTTCACATCCACCTGTTTATATTTACTTATCTTTTAACTTCTGTTATTTGAGTAATAACTCTTCTGGAACTCTTCTTCACATCTCAACTTTACCTTCATACTTTTCATTACCTATGTCATCTCTGGGTCTGTTTTTATTAATTTTTCCTTGTTTGGGTCACAATTTCCATGCATCTTTGCATGTATAATAAGTTTGACTGGATGTTGGATAGTACAAATACAGGTTTCCCCTGCTATCAGAAAGTAGAGAGCTCCTATGAAAGTTTTCGTAAGCCTAAATGGTGTAAAGTGAAGAAGAAATTACCTTAAGACATGTCTTGCCAAGGGATGCACAAAATAAGTCAAGATAAAGCACAGGTGCTCACAGACACAGTTCAAAGCTCTGGCAGCTTGATGCTGAGATGCTGAGTGTAGTTCCTGGGGAAGGAGCTTCGTGGCACCACTCTCGCTGCTTTGGCGTGCCTGCTACCTCTATAACAGCTCACTGCAAAACACACACACATGCTGAAAGCTATTTCTCCTCTTTGCCTTTTTTCACAAAAGCAAAAATCCTCTTCAGATTTCTTACAGTTAGCAAAACAAATATTAATCTAGGTCTTTGGTAAAAGCAAAGTGGCATAAAGCAAACTTTCAAAAAGCAGGGGATGCTTGTGCTATATTTTTGATAGTCTGGATTGTTTTTCTTCATTTAGTGTGTGGCTGGCAGTTAACATACTTGAGAGTTGATTTGTTGAGTTTTTTTTTTAAGTTTTATTAAAGATTTTTAGTACAGGTCTTGAAGAGCCTATTGATTTGGTCTAGTTTAGCCTTGCTACTAAGGCATTATAACTCTTGAATTTCCACTGAAAAACCTGCCCATTCCACATGGTCTTTCTACGTTTTCAAGTCTTAACAGGAACATCTCCTAGCCTAACCCTCTATGAGCTCTGAAAATTGATCCTCTTACTGTTCTCCAGTAGTTGTTCCTTACTTGTGGTTTTCAATATATGTATATGCAGGGGCTTCCCTGGTGGCGCAGTGGTTGAGAGTCCGCCTGCCGATGCAGGGGACATGGGTTAGTGCCCCGGTCCGGGAGGATCCCACATGCCGCGGAGCGGCTTGGCCCGTGAGCCGTGGCCGGTGAGCCTGCGCGTCCGGAGCCTGTGCTCCACAACGGGAGAGGCCACAACAGTGAGAGGCCCACATACCGAAAAAAAAAAAAAGAATCCAGAGAAGAAGAGGACCTCACCCACACTGACCATCAATAGCTGGGCACAGCAAAGCCACCCAACCCTTGAGAATATAGCTGAATCGAAGTTGTAGGTTCCTCTTCCTTTGGGATAGAGTACTTTGCTCTTTATCCTTAGGGAAAATTAAGAGGAGAGGAAAATGAAAACCATGAGCTCCTCCTAGAGGGCAACAATGCCCAAGGTAGAGCCACTAAAAGGCATTCCTGGGCTTCCCTGGTGACGCAGTGGTTGAGAGTCCACCTGCCGATGCAGGGGACACGGGTTCGTGCCCCGGTCCGGGAAGATCCCACATGCCGTAGAGCGGCTGGGCCCGTGAGCCATGACTGCTGAGCCTGCACGTCCGGAGCCTGTGCTCCGCAACCGGAGAGGCCACGACAGTGAGAGGCCCGCGTACCGCAAAAAAAAAAAAAAAAATATATATATATATATATATATATGCAGATTAGTATTCAGAAGTGGGATTAAAGATGTATCTCTGTAAATCTTGGGAGATTTTTCTCAGTGTAACTCCATCTTCTCCAATACTGTGGCTCACAAATTCCAGCAACATAATTCATCTAGAATATAAATTTACGTATCCACAGCTCAGTGAGGCCACTGTACACTGTTTGGCTTCCTTCTTGCACCATGGTTAGGAAACAGCACCAAGTAGATATCCAAGATTGTAGGGCTTATATTATCTGCTTATCATAACTTAGAAATGCTAGTCCTATGCTATATGTTTTCCAGTCTCTGAAAATAATAACATATATTTTAATTAGGTCTAAACCTCATTTACAGAAGTAGGGTAAGTCCAGTAGAAATTATTCCAACATGATCAGAAACAAAATTCCTTTACTTCTAGTAATCTTTTGTACCCCTTCCTATATCACATTCTCTGAAGAAATCAGTATTAATTCCTTGGTGTACATATTTCCATACATTTATCTATATATAGGCATCATTTTAATCTTGGGCTCATACCATACACATTACTCTCCAAAAAGTATTATTTTATTTAATTGTTTAAAAATAGAAATCTAAATAAATTTTCTGGATTCAGGTGGTATAAATGAAAAGTATTATGTCCCTTTCATTCTGTCCAGGATCTCTTCAAAATTTATCTTCATCTCTGAACTTCAGAAATTTCACCAGCATAAATGATTTCTTGTCTTTCAATATTACTACTTATGATTTACGTGAACTTTTTCAAACTGAAAAACAAGTATTTCTTTGGTTTAACAAGGTTTCTTTATTCATCCCTGTCCTTGTTATTTCTCCTTCACCTGTTAATATTTATTTATGTTGTAACTTATATTATTTAAATATTGGCTTTCCTGGAACTCATCTTCACGTCTCTTAACTTTATGTTTTCCAAGTCTTTATACCTTTGTTCTGTGGTGTGTCATATTTTATCAATTTGGTATTTCAAAATATTAATTTAGTTTCCATCTCTTTCTGACCAAGATGACTTCTTTAAATCCAGGGTTGATAATTTTGTATTTCTCTTGTGTATTTTGATATTTTCAAAAAATCCTATTTCTTCCATAAAGTTTTCTCCTATTGCTTCCATTAAGTAATCCTTTATAGCAATCTACTTTTTTAAATTTAATTTTATTTATTTTATTATACATCAGGTTTTATTAGTTATCCATTTTATACATATTAGTGTATATACGTGAATCCCAATCTCCCAATTCATCACATCACCCCCCCCCACCACTTTCCCCCCCTTGGTGTCCATACATTTGTTCTGTACATCTGTGTCTCAATTTCTGCCCTGCAAGCTGGTTCATCTGTACCATTTTTCTAGCTTCCACATATATGCGTTAATATACGAAATTTGTTTTTCCCTTTCTGACTTACTTCACTCTGTATGACAGTCTCTAGATCCATCCATGTCTCTACAAATGACTCAGTTTCGTTCGTTTTTATGGCTGAGTAACATTCCATTGTATATATGTACCACATCTTCTTTATCCATTTGTCTGTCAATAGGCATTTAGGTTGCTTCCATGTCCTGGCTATTGTAAATAGTGCTGCAATGAACATTGAGGTGCATGTGTCTTTTTGAATTATGGTTTTCTCTGGGTATATGCCCAGTAGTGGGATTGCTGGGTCATATGGTAATTCTATTTTTAGTTTTTTAAGGAACCTCCATACTGTTCTCCATAGTGGCTGTATCAACTTACATTCCCACCAACAGTGCAAGAGGCTTCCCTTTTCTCCACACCCCCTCCAACATTTATTGTTTGTAGATTTTTTAATGATGGCCATTCTGACCAGTGTGAGGTGATACCTCATTGTAGTTTTCATTTGCATTTCTCTAATAATTAGTGATGTTGAGCAGCTTTTCATGTGCTTATTGGTCATCTGTATGTCTACTTTGGAGAAATGTCTATTTAGGTCTTCTGCCCATTTTTGGATTGGGTTGCTTGTTTTTTAATATTCAGCTGCATGAGCTGCTTGTATGTTTTCGAGATTAATCCTTTGTCAGTTGCTTCATTTGCAAATATTGTCTCCCATTCTGAGGGTTGTCTTTTGGTCTTGTTTATGGTTTCCTTTGCTGTGCAAAAGCTTTGAAGTTTCATTAGGTCCCATTTATTTATTTTTGTTTTTATTTCCATTACTGTAGGCGGTGGATCAAAAAAGATCTTGCTGTGATTTATGCCAAAGAATGTTCTTCCTATGTTTTCTTTCCTCTAATAGTTTTATAGTGTCTGGTCATACGTTTAGGTCTCTAATCCATTTTGAGTTTATTTTTGTGTATGATGTTAGTGAGTGTTCTAATTTCATTCTTTTACATGTAGCTGTCCAGTTTTCCCAGCACCACTTATTGAAGAGACTATCTTTTCTCCATGGTATATCCTTGCCTCCTTTGTCATAGATTAGTTGACCATAGGTGCATGGACATAGAGAATCCTAAAGATGCCACTGGAAAACTACTAGAGCTAATCAATGAATTTGGTAAAGTTGCAGGATACAAAATTAATGCACAGAAATCTCTTGCATTCCTATACACTAATGATGAAAAATCTGAAAGAGAAATTAAGGAAACACTCCCATTTACCATAGCAACAAAAAGAATAAAATACCTAGGAATAAACCTACCTCAGGAGACAAAAGACCTGTATGCAGAAAACTATAACACACTGTTGAAAGAGATTAAAGATGATACAAACAGATGGAGAGATATACCATGTTCTTGATTTGGAAGAATCAATATTGTGAAAATGACTATACTACCCAAAGCAATCTACAGATTCAGTGCAATCCCTATCAAATTGCCAGTGGCATTTTTTACAGAACTAGAACAAAAAATCTTAAAATTTGTATGGAGACACAAAGGACCCCAAATAGCCAAAGCGGTCTTGAGGGAAAAAAACGGAGCTGGAGGAATCAGACTTGCTGACTTCAGACTATACTACAGAGCTACAGTAATCAAGACAATATGGTACTGGCACAAAAACAGAAATATAGATCAATGGAACAGGATAGAAACCCAGAGATAAATGCACGCAATCTACTCTTGCCTTCAGATTGATCTTCCTCCTGCTTTTTATTATGTCAATCATCATACTCTAGCCATTGGGTATGGGATCTCTCAAAGTCTGTTTTAGCCTTCAGATTAGACAGACAGTGAAATATAATGTGTGAGTATTTTTTTCAGTGTCCTGATGTTGACTAGGTGAGCAAACAGTACTTCTAATTTTTAGAACAGCCTATTTGTTTAGACCTCTTTCTTTTCAGGTACAGTTTGTAATAGGTTACCCTCAAATAAAATGTATTCTTCCCCAGTGCAAAATCAATCAATATAAACATCTTAACCTGCCTATATTTACAAGCAGTAAGGGATCTATCAATATCAGTCATTCTAATCTGCTCAGAACATCAAGGGGTTGGTTAAACTTCATTCCAGACTCTTTCAAAGACTTAGTATTTTTTCCAGTGTCAAAAATATTAAACAACTATACTTGCATATTTTTTTATCCCACTGAGAACTCAAATTTTTAGCTGTAACAAGAATCTTCATCAGACTCCAAAGTTTTGTGATGGTTAATTTAGTTGCTGAGTTGCCTACCAGGGCATTAGAGGGGAAAAGAGCATGGATGTATTTAAGTCACTATCTTTCCAATCACTACTCTTAGCTATTTAAGTATCATTTAATAAAATAATATGAATTTGAAGGTATAACAATTGCCATGCTATTACAGTTTAAAGATAAAAATATCATGTTAAGTTTCAAATATCAATCTCAAATATAGCATTCATATGTCTATACATTTCAACTTAAGCATGAATTAACTTAATTTTTCAAATTGACTTTGAATTGATTTAGGCAATGGACAAATGATTTATATAAGTAAAATGTAGGTACACGTAGAAGGTATAACCTTTTGTAAAAAGTATGACTTAATCAAAGTGCTGAGTATCAACTGAGCACATCATGTTTATATGGGAGAACTGTAGGTGCTTAAGGCTTAGGTGATAAACATTTACAAAAATAAGAGTAAAGTGTAAGATAATATCAGATGGTTAAAAAAATTAAACACTTGATAACAGAGTTCTTCTAAGGGAAGAAACTTTTTATTCCTTGTGCTTTAGACGTAGCTTCAGATTTGGAAATATATATATATATATATATATATATATATATATATATATAGCATATGAAGTTAATAGAAATTCTAGGAGTTATGCTAGCATGCAGCACTAAATATGAAAGACTATGAAGAAGGTTGTCTAATGACAAACCTCAGGGATTGCAAGTGGTCAAGAATCTGGGGACTCAAATCTGGGGATAACTAATATTTCAAAGTTAAGTTAGTTTTGGACTGGAATACAAAATACTTTTAAGTAAATCCCTCTCCATACAAGCTACCTCCATTTGCCTAAACTTTAAACAAAAACTTTCTTCCCACATAGTTCTGAATAACTGTTGAGTTTGTGAAAGCATCAAAGCAGTGGCCTGTTGGGAATCACCATGTATGAAAAAATGGAGTATGCCAGTTTTCACTTGTGATGAACAATAAACAGAAAAAAAATTCATAACAATCAGAAGCAATGTGGGAAGCAGAGATGGCAAGTAACACATGGCATGTAGCAGCACCATTCCCAAGAGTGAGGATTTAGGGTAGCATTTCATATGAAACTAAATGAAGGATTTTACAAGTAGAAAAATATAGCTAGTAATTATAAAGTAAAGTGAACACTGGTGAAGAGTTTGGAATACAGAAATGATGACTTGTGGAAGAAAAGAATTCCTAAAGGAAATGTGAATGGATTGCAAAATGGCAAGCAATTAGAGATAACATAAGTTGAAAGCAAAGTGCATAAACAGGTGCTGAAATAACAAGCACAATAAAAGAAATTCTTTTTTGTTATTATTTTTATTAAAGTATACAATATTACATAAATTACAGGTATACAACATAGTGATTCAGAATTTTTAAAAGTTATACTACATTTATAGTTATAAAATTTTGGCTACATTCTCTGTGTTGCACAACATATCCTGTAGCTTATTTATTTTATACATAACAGTTTGTACCTCAGTCCCTTAACCCTAACTTGCCCCTCCCCCTGCTCTCTCCCCACTGGTGACCACTAGACTGTTCTCCACATCCGTGAGTCTCTTTCTTTTATGTTATATTTACTAGTTTGTTGTATTTTTTCATATTCCACACATAAGTGATATCATACAGTATCTTTGTCTGACTTATTTCAGTTAGCTTAATACCTTCTAGGTTCATCCATGTTGTTGCAAATGGCAAAATTCCATTCTTTTTTATGACTGTGGTATATATTCTTGATAAAGAAGATATATCACATCTTCTTTATCAATTCATCTGTTGATGGTCATTTAGGTTGCTTCCATATCTTGGCAATTGTAAATAATGCTGCTATGAATATTGGGGTGTATGTATCTTTTTGCATTAGCATTTTTTGTTTTTGTTTTTGGATATATACACAGGAGTGGACTCACTGGGTCATACAGTAGCTCTGTTTTTAGTTTTTTGAGAGACTTCCATACTGTTTTCCTCAGTGGATGCACCAATTTACATTCCACCAACAGTTCATGAGGGTTCCCTTTTCTTCACAACCTCACCAACATTTGTTATCTGTGTTCTTTTTGATGACAGCCATTCTGACAGATGTGAGGTGATATTTCACTGTGGTTTTGATTTGCATTTCTCTGATAATTAACAATGTTGAGCATCTTTTCATGTTCCTGTTGGCCATCTGCATGTCCTCTTCGGAGGACAAAAAAATGTGTCTATTCAGGTCTTCTGTCCAGTTTTGAATTGGGTTGATTTTTTGATGTTGAGTTGTATGAGCTGTTTATATATCAGTCATATCATTTGCAAATATTTTCTCCCATTCAGTACATGCTTTTTTCATTTTGTTGATGGTGTCCCTTGCTGTGCAAAAGATTTTAAGTTTAATTAGGTCCAATTTGTTTATTTTTGCTTTTATTTCCTTTGCTTTAGGATACAGATCCAAAAATATACTGTTACAATTTATGTCAAAGAGTGTTCCACCTATGTTTTCTAGGAGTTTTGAGGTTTCTGGTCTTCCATTTAGGCCTTTAACCCATTTTAAGTTTACTTTTGTATCTGGTTAAAGAATGTTCTAATTTCATTATTTTACATGTAGCTGTCCAGTTTTCTTAGCACCACTTATTGAAGAGACTTTCTTTTATCCACTGTTTATTCTTCCTTCCTTTGTCATACATTAATTGAACATAAGTGCCTGGGTTTATTTCTGAGCTCTCTATTCTGTTCAGTTGATCTATGTGTTTGTTTTTGTGCCAGCACCATACTATTTTGATTACTGTAGCTTTGTAGTATAGTCTGAAGTCAAGCAGCCTGATTTCTCCAACTCTGTTCTTCTTTCTCAAGATTCTTTTGGCTATTTGGGGTCTTCTGTGTTTCCATACAAATTTTAAAATTATTTGTCCTAGTTGTGTGAAAAATGCCATTGGTATTTTGATAGGGATTGCATTGAATCTGTAGATTGCCTTGGGTAGTATAGTCATTTAAAAAATATTAATTGTTCCAATCCATGAACGTGGTATATCTTTCCATCTGTTTGTGTCATCTTCAATTTCTTTCATCATCTTATAGTTTTCTGAGTATAGGTCTTTTACTTCCTTAGGTAGGTTTATTCCTAAGTATTTTGTTTTTTGTTTTTTGGTTTTTTTGATGCAATGGTAAATGGGATTATTTTCTCAATTCCTGTTTCTGTTAGTTCATTAGGTGTAAGATTGGACAGGTTATCCAGACAGAAAATCGATAAGGAAACACTGTCCTTAAATGACACATTAGACCTGATGGATTAAATATATATATGACATTCCAGCTAAAAGCAGCAGAATACACATTCTTTTCAGAATGTATATGGACCATTCTCAAGGATAGATCACATGCTAGGCCACAAAAAAAGCTTCAGTAAATTTAAGAAAATTGAAATCATATCAAGCACTTTTTCCAAACACAATGCTATGAAACTAGAAACCAAGAATAAAACTGCAAAAAACACAAAGGTGTGGAGGCTAAACAATATGTTACAACACAATCAATGGGTCATTGAAGAAATCAAACAAGAAATTAAAGAATATGTGGAGACAAATGAAGACAAAAACATAACGATCCAAAACACATGGGACACAGCAAAGGCAGTTTTAAGAGGGAAGTTTATAGTGATACAAGCCTACTTCAGGAAACAAGAAAAATCTCAAAGAAGGATTCTTAGTAGGGTGCAAGCATAATTAATTCTAAAAATGTTAACTTGGAATCGAAAAGCTTAATTTAACCTTGTTTTTTCAAAACTGATGCATTTGTATTAAAAATGTAATCATATACCGTTTTAAGATTCTGTAGAGCTAAAAACGAAATTTTTTTTAAGTCTGTTCTGATAATGTGGGCTCATCTTCACATTGGCCTAATGAAATTTGGGGAAGAATTTAAACATTACCAATAAAGGAAATATAAGGTCATCAAATTCTTTTAACCAATCAAATTAAAGAAAGAATGACTAGAAACAAATGTTGAACTATCTTCAAAAAAAATGAAATTTTAATAGGTTCTTTCATGATTCATCTTGTGATAACATTTGTACTTGGTTAGTACACTTATGGCACATCAATAACAAATGTGAAATTCTTGGAAATCTTTCTCTTTGGAGATACCATACTTTTTCACTGAAAGAATCCTTGAAAATGAACACAAGCTCCCTGATTCCAGTCACTTTCAAATATTTTATCTAATTTTTTCACTATGCTTACTTTCTTGTCCATTTTTTGGTTCTTTCACTATTTCACCTTATTTTATAATTTCTCATTTATAAAAATATTCCTGACTTTGCCTTAAGTCCTTCTTGCCATTCCTTTGTAGTTCTATCTTCTCTCAATTCTCATCTAATTCATTTTCTTAAATGTATTGGATAAACATGTGGTGCAATAGCATTTATTGACTAATGGCCTAATTGTTTGCCCATACTTGTATGTTATTAAAAAGATGGAATATTGACCAAAAAAGTGGTTTTATGTAAAGAAAAACTAGTAAGTCATTTCTATAAATGTTGAGACATTTTGCTCTTAGATACTTTCAATACCATAATGTTTTATACATTCATTAGTAAACCTAAATATTGTTCTTTAAATAATTTTTATTTTTATGAACTCCCTGTCATTTCATATTAAAGATGTAAGTTGTTCCAGATATAAATTCTTGCAATTTCTTCATTTTACATAGATGAAAATAAAGTTCAAAGCCATACTGTGTCTTGCTCACAATCACATAGATGGTTGGTACTCAAACCCCAAGCCTCCTAACTTCAAGATTATTCATTGGTTTCTCCTTATGGGAGAAACTTATGATTAAAGAAAATGAGTTCATATTTTCCTCTTCAGCTGAGGGTAGCAAGAGGATGTAGGGAGATGGAGATATTGTGTCACTGGTTAGAAAACCAGGTTAGAATTTGGAAGTGGCTGAGGCTACATGATATGTACAGAAATTATTTTGCTGTTTATGTTGCAGTCACTGGTGTGTACAAATGTTCTCATTTACGTCCAATCAAATTATTTTTTAATGAAATGGAGCATGAATTTTCTATTTAAATATGAGTTTAATTGAACTCTTCCTTTGTGAAAGACCCAGTGCTTTTGTTTCTTAATGCATTTAAATATATATATATATTTCCAAATATATATATATATATTTCCAAAAATTGCTTTCCAAAAATCGCAGAGCTAACAAGAGTCAGGTTGATGACATAAGTATGTTATTTTACTCTATGTCTCATATTGTTCCCAGAATGTCATGTTGCCTGGTGACTTCAATGAGCTTGTTCACAGTAAGCCAGTAAGTTTATTGTCAGGGTTCTAATTATGCTAGACAAGAAGATGGAGGTTTAATAGTTTGATTTTACATCTTAAATAACTGAGCCATTAATTGTACTACATCTGTAGGCTATTGTGTTGTATTCTTTATCTCTCCCTTACCCTATCTTGGAACATTGAATATAGCACTGTAGTTAAGAGCCAAACTCTGTTGGATATTAACTACCTGAGTCAACTTGGTCTAGTCACTTAGCTTTATGTAACTAGTTTCTTCATTTGGCAAATGGGAATAATACTGGTACATCTGTTGTAAGATTAGAAGAATAAGTTTTAATTTAATTAAAATACATGTTTAGATTAGTGCCTAACACATATTAAGTACTACATAGTGATATGTATTATTTTCACTCTCTCTCTCCTTGTTCTATTTCTACCCCCTGCATCTGTCTCTATCTTTTTCGTTCATACACAAATATAGCTAGTAATGTCAGTGGGTGATTTTCTAGATTAAACATTCAAAAAAGTATTTTCATAAGAAAACTAAATAAAATTGGTTCAGAGTACATGCCCTAAAATTTGCCTCTTATTCTAATAGCACACCTCATGGAATGGATTAGTTAATTACAAAATAAAGAAATAAATACATATTTGTTTTAGACACACTCATCCAAAACTTTAAAGTTTGAATTATACCATTAGTTTTACAGATAAGCAAACACCAGAAACCTCAAAGAATGTTAGGAAAGTACATAAAACTATATCAGCTGATAAATCTCAGTCGTATTTAGCAACTACACTACAGTCAACTTTAGTTTGAAATCATTTGAGCATGACGAGGAAACTTTAGAAAACCCCATGGTACATAGTAATTGCTGTTTAAATTCAGGCACCTTCAGATAGAGAAGTAAAAATAAAGTGACGCTATTTGTTCTGTGTGTGATGATAATGGGAATATTTTCACAAGGACTAAAAATAAAATAGATTCTTTGCTCTATATACTTTAGGAAAAATGTTAGAGCACAAGTGCTCACAGAGGAGGGACAGTTTATTTATCCCTGAAGGATAAATAGCTCAAGCAGCAGAGGCCAAAATCCTGACAATTTGTCTACTAAATCACTCACCTGCTACATGTGGATAAATTGTTTTTTAGAATTTGCCATAGCCAAGGAAGTTTTATTCAAAAGTCAGAACCAATCTATGTATAGCAAACTATTTGTCAAATTTCTTTCAGAATTATGAGCTCTGAACATATGGAATAGTGTCAGACATAATAGAAAATTGAGACTGGCATGTTTCTACAAAAAATGCCTTTCTGTTAGAAGGCACTGGTTGCTATATTCATTCCTTAAAATAATCTTAAATGTCTGTTGCAAGATTTTCCACTATATATATGGGTACCTTAAAAGTATTGACTTTACACAGTGTTCCTTATATTAAAGTAGCACAATGTCATTAAGACACACTGGTTGCTTCAATTCCCCTTTGCAAGTGTCCTAGTTGACATTCAGTATTAGAATTTGAATTTTAAAATGTAATTATAATGTTTGCTCAGTAATCCACACCAACTTGCATGTAATACATCTGATTAGTTTGGGTCATTTATTGTACTTAATAAGGCCAATGTGTCATTTATTTAACATTTTTTTTTATAAATGGGAAAAGTAGATTATATTTCAATGAAAATTAAATACTCAAAGGTAGATATCAAATTTTTTTCCTAACATGAAATTTTTACAATACAGCCCTAATAATATTGGTTTAAGAATATAATACTTTGTTAAGTATATTTATATTGTCTGTGGTGGTCATACTTAATGATTTTCATGTAGTGATAGAAAGATGGCATGTAAAGAAACTGAAATTCAAAGTCAGGTAATCTGCATTTCTGCATTGAAGCACTAATTTCAATGCATATTACTAATGTTAAATTTTATTATTAAACATGTCAACCCATATGAACCTCAATTTCCACACTTATGGAATAACATTATTAATGATAGTTAAAATTTTGAATATGTCTTTTCGGTAGATATAGGGCTCAGACATATGTATCTATTAACTACATAAGATAAATAGTCTTGATATCTTCATTTATTAAAATAAAGAACCAGGCTTAGATATGTTAGTAATTTGCATAAGGTCACAGAGCTCATGGTAGAGGCAGGATATGCACCCAGTAATTCTACTTAGAGTTTAAAATCTTGACAAATGGAGTGCCCTACCTGTAGTAGAATAATTACACTAACAGTTCCAAGTTTTCACTCCTCCTTATATTTATGTCCTTTGGTAAGTGAGGAATCTTACCTCAACTTGGCCATATGATCTGCTTTAGCCAATGTAGGGGTGAGGGTAGCAAATATGACACCAGTAGAGTTTTGAAAAGCAATTATATATGTGGGCTTGTGCTTCTGCCATCATCAAGAAAAAGACATGTCCCAGTCTAACCTGGTAGTCCCAAGAGAAGGTGAGAGACATGGGCACTGAGCTCAGTTGTCCTAATTTTCTCAGGCAATGAGACGAGCTAAGCCCCAACGAGGTCAGCAGAATTTCACCCTTGTGATGCATGAATAATTATAAACTGTTGTATTACTATTGTGTTTGTGAATAGTTTGTTATAAATCAATAGGTGCAAGATATATTGCCTTTCTAAATATAAATTGAGAATAATAATATCTATATCCTCATTTTATGGACGGTCCTAAACTTTGAAAATATTTATATGTAGAAAAAGTATTAACAAATGTTTGTTATTTTTACTTACCCTGCCCTACCTAACTTTCTAAAATGAGTTCCCATGGTGGGTATGGCTAAGGGTTAGGGTTAGGGTATGGGTTAGGGTACGTGTTAGGGTTAGGGTACAGGGTAGGGTTAGGGCACGGGGTAGGGTTAGGTTACGGGTTAGGGTACCAGTTAGGGTTAGGGTACAGGATAGGGTACAACTATGGGTTAGGGTTAGGGTACGGGTTAGGGTTAGGGTACAAGGTAGGGTTAGGGTTAGGGTACAGTTTAGTGTACGGCTACAAGTTAGGGTTAGGGTATGGGTTAGTGTACAGGTTAGTGTTAGGATACGGGTTAGGATTAGTGTACGGGTTAAGGATAGGGTTAGGGTTCGGGTAGGGGTTAGGGTACAGGTTATGGTATGGTTACGTGTTAGGGTTAGGGTATGCTTTAGGGTATGAGTTAGAGTTACGGTACATGTTAGGATTAGGGTACGGGGTAGGGTTGGGTTATGGGTTAGGGTTAGGATTAGGGTACCAGTTAGGGGGTTAGGATTAGGGTACCAGTTAGGGTTAGGGTACAGGATAGGGTACAGCTACGTGTTATGGTTAGGGTACAGATTAGGGTATGGGTTAGGGTTCAGGTTAAAGTACGGGTTAGGGTTAGGGTACGGGTTAGTGTAAGGCTACAGGTTAGGGTTAGTGTACGGCTTAGGGTATGGGTTAGTGTTAGGATACAGCTTATGATTAGGGTACTGGTTAGGGTAAGGGTTAGGGTTAGGGTATGGGTTAGGGTACACGTTAGGGTAAGGGTACATGTTAGGGTTAGGGTACGTGTTAGGGTTAGGTTACAGGTTAAGGTTAGGGAACGGGGTAGGGTTAGGGTACGCGTTAGGGTTAAGGTTAGGGTTAGGGTACTGGTTAGTGTTAGGGTACAGGATAGGGTAGAGCTAAGTGTTAATGCTTAGGGTACAGGTTAGGGTACGGCGTAGGGTTAGGGTACAGGGTAGGTTTAGGGTGAGGGTTAGGGTTAGGGTACGGGGTAGGGTTAGGGTACGGGTTAGGGTTAGGGTACAGTTTAGTGTACGGCTACAGGTTAGG
>NW_021703770.1:24641010-24642492 GCF_005190385.1 Monodon monoceros | reverse complement strand
GGAAGTGAGACTTCATTGTAGTGTGGATTTCCATTGCACACTTGCTTGGTTGGCCAAAAAGGGCGTATGCGTTTTTTCCAGGAAAAAACGCATACGCCCTTTTTGACCAAGTGCATCGTTGTCGAGGTTCTGCCTCTTTTCATATACTTTAAATGCAATTCCAGTCTACCTCCTGAAATCGGTTTCCTGCAATTCTGCCCCGCTTTCAAGTCCTCTTCGCAGCCTTACTTCAATATATTTTTGGACGATAGCTGTCATTTATAGCTGTGCAGGTTTGTGAATTACAGTGCCCCTGAGCTCGTTTCTTAAACTCGTTTTCTTGTGAGCTGGCTGCAAAACCGCAGGATTGCTTCAGGCCCTAATCTGGTTCCGGCACGCCTCACTGAGCCTTTGGTGAATTCCTCTTTCTGGTGGGAAATTAGAGTTAAATGTGCCCCTCCAGACACCTACCGCTAGTCTCTCATTGGTTCTCCCTATTCCTGTTCATCTTGCGCAGAAATTGCAAACTGTGGCAAACAGGGTTAAAGGCACTGACTCTCCAAGTGGGGACAGTGTTAGTAAAGCATCTGGAATGGCGAACCCAAATACCAGGGGACAAAAACTGAGATGCCTTTAAAAACGTCGCCCGATGACACGGTGGACCATATTCTGGGTTCCCCATGCATGTTTTAGCTGAAGGAAGAATCCCTTAAAACTGGAGACTTGGGACCCATGGAATGGGTACCATGCAGTATTACTTCAAAGGGTCTGTATTTGCTCACCGAAACTCACCAATCCTATCCGTCCTAAATGTCCAGCATTATGTCTCACCCAGCTGTGGGTGTAGATGTGGTAAATCCAGGTTTCATCACAAGCCCTGAATGAATGATTTAAGAATTGCTCTCTATTTCACTGTCAATGTGTTTTGTTTTTGAAATTTATTTCTATAATGGGATTTAGCTGATTTTCACTACTGCGTTTATGCTGTTGTACACACACTTGATTCTCTTTTGGAAACATATAAATACATAGGTTTTAAGATTCTTACTAGTCCGGTATATTCCTAGACGTAGAATATGGGGTGTTGCGTGCATTTCGTTGTGCAGGAGTAGGTCTTGTCTGTTATATATTTGGCTTATGGAACGGTATCTGTGCTAATTTCAACCTCTGGTTTTATGCAGCACCCCAACTCACCTTTCCCCATAAGCAAGCGTAAGTTGGTTTTCTGAATTTGAGACCCTGTTCTGTTTTGTAATTAAGTTAATGTGTAGCGAAGGATACATTCCAAGTATAAGTGATATCTTATGATGTTTCTTTTTATGTGTGACTTATTTTACTTAGAATCGTCGTACAGGAATCCACTCATTATGCAGCTAAGGGCTTGATGACACAGATTTCATTTCTGAGTGATATTCCATTGTACGTAAGTACCACATCATCTTTATGCATTTTTCGCTTTCTGGGATATTTAACTTGTATTATAGGTGTTAGGGCATGGGTTAG
>NW_021703770.1:24520628-24640910 GCF_005190385.1 Monodon monoceros | reverse complement strand
GGGGGCGGGGACAGTTTAGGGTACAGGTTAGGGTACGACAACAGTTTAGGGTGAGCGTACGTGTTATGGTACGTGTTAGTGTTAGTGTATGTTTTAGGATTAGGGGACGGGTTAGTGTAAGGCTTTGGGTAAGGGTTACGGTTAGGGTTAGGGTTAGGGTTAAGGGACGTGGTTGTTTTAGGGTACATGTTAGGGTACGACAACTGTTTAGGCTGAGTGTATGTGTTAGGGTATGGGTTAGTGTTAGCATACGGGTTAGGTTTAGGGGCGGCTTAGGGTAAGGCCTCGGGAAGAATTAGGTTTAGGGTTAGGGGACGGGGACGGTTTAGGGTACAGGTTAGGGCACGACAACGGTTTATGGTGAGCGTACGTGTTAGGGTATGCGTTAGTGTTCGCGTACGGGTTAGGATTAGGGGACGGGTTAGTGTAAAGCTTTGGGTAAGGGTTAGGGTTAGGGTTAGTGTTTGGGTTAGGGTTAGGGAACTGGTACGGTTTTGGGTACAGATTAGGGTACAACCATGGGTAAGCGTTAGGGTGTATATTACCGTGTGGTTTAGTGTTAGTGTACGGGTTATGATTAGGGTACGGGTTAGCGTAAGGCTTTGGGTATGGTTTAGGGTTAGGGCTAATGTTAGGGTTAGGGAACGGGTACGGATTAGTTTACAGGTTAGTGCACGACAACGGTTCAGTGTTAGCATACGTGTTAGGCTATGGTTTAGTGTCAGTGTACTGGTTAGGATTATGGTATGGTTTAGGGTATGGCATCGGGTAAGGGTTAGGGTTAGGTTTATCGTCAGGGAATCGGCAGGGTTTAAGGTACAGGTTAGGTACAACAACACGTTAGGGTTTGGGTATGTGTTAGGATAAGGCGAAAATCTTTACCAAGTATATAGCCGGAAAGCCAAAAGAAACCAAACAAAAATCTTAAGGAAAGAAAGAAAAACTCTCACACAAAACAGAGTACCTTCATAGAATCCAAACTCAAAGTGTATCCAGAATTTTTCTGTGTACCAATAAGATGCTGGAAGACAAGAGAGAAATCCGTCTTTACAGTTTTAGGAGAAACACATTTTTACCCAAATTATTTAAAATCTGCAATCTAGGATTACATGGTGTTATGCTGCTTTCATTTCTAAAACCATCAAATGTTCAAATTCTCTTTCCTATCATCAGGATGCATACATCATTTCTTCCCGCATCTTTCTGGTCAAATCCATCTTTTCTCAACCCTTTTGCCCCCCCTGTGTTTAGAATGATATATATTAAAGCTTATAGAAAAATAGTATTGAGACAATATTTTCAGTAATGCCCTATTAGTATGTATCGATAGAAGTACAATTGTCATCAGAGAATATAATTTTTCATCGCCAAATATTCCACATCATGAAGTTAATGCCAGGTTTTACTCCAGTACATACTTTTTTGTTGTTTTTTGTTCAAAAAAATAATGTTTATCATAACAAGGTGATTCGTTGTTGGGAGGAAAGAACCATGATAGATGAAATATCATAAATAATCTTTAAAAATGATTTTTATCCTGTGTTTTTATTATCAACACAGACTTAATTATAGTAATGTTAAAACAACAAGAATTGCTTGGTGAGATAAGTAACCATAATATCAACCATGCTATCTCAGTTTTAGTCTTCTTGACCTTTTCTGGTCAGTTAATACATTGCCTGTGGATCTACATTTAGTCAGACACAGAAGTATTTATTTAAAAAGTATATGAGACCATTTCTTTCTGCAAAGAGGCTCTCAGAGGTGATAAACATAATTGATAATAATTATAATACATGAAATAGCATGTTACAAATAGGCTCATATTTTTATGAAGGCAGAGGAAATCACTACAGTGAAATCTCACAATAGTATGCATTCATATACAACACAATGACTCCTAGTCCTATCCTCTGCAGCAAGCTCACTCAGGCATTTCTTCTGATGGCATTACGGCAGAGTCTTTGGGGCAGTTTGTATCCTATCAAATCAAGAAGTCCTATCAGTATATGTCACACTTTACCCTATGTCTTACATGGTAAATGTGGCTTACACAGGAGGAAGGACACTTAAATATGAGCAAATCAAGAGAGGCATAAAAGGCAATTGTGTTTCCATTGAAGGACACGTAGTTTTCTCTGTGTAAAGTGTAGTTTTGGTTATAAAAAGAACAGGATGTAAGGATGACTATAGATAGAGCCATCTTGTGAATGGCTTTGCTGGCTGTAAGGGGCTTGATTGCCACTATGAAGCTACTGAAGTGTTTTTAACCAAACCAAAAAAGAAAGAAAGGAAGGAAGGAAGGAAGGAAAGGAGGGAGGGAAGGAAAGAAGGAAGGAAGGGAAGGAGGGAGGGAGGAAGGAGAAAATGTATGATTAAAGAGATGAGACAATATATAAAATGGAAAGGTTGCAAGTAGGGAAATTTCTTCTTCTACCGCTACTTCATTAATCTAGGTAAGATACTGAAGGACTAAAATGTCAGTGCAAATAAGTAGGAGATCATTGTAGTAAAAAAGTATTTGGAAATAAAATTAAATATAATAAAAAATAAGAAGCTGGATTAAATGGTGACTAATGTGGAGGTAAAAGTGCCTTAAAATATGATAGAGAATGTAGGAGACAAATAATTTTGTAAGACATGATAATAAAGTAGGTTTTGAGGGAGGTTAAGATGAGTTGGAAACATATACCAAGTAGTTAGGTATATAATTTGGAGCTACAGGTCTACCTATTTGAATCTCTAGCATAAAGTAGGCAGTTGAAGCCAAGTCATAGGAGTATCAGATTTGTCAAGGAAAGGAGTTCTTTTGGAAAGCAGAAAAAAATCAGGAAATATATTGTTTTCTACAGTATTTTTGTTCCTCTATGTGTATTTTAACAAGGATTTACTCATAATAATGCAGTTATATCTTAACCACTAAATAATCGTTCTACTTTCCTCATTACAATTGCAATAGAAAAGCTTTATGTTTGCCCATGTATCTGTTTGCCAAAAGAGCCATAATGAGTTATTGTTAATTTTTATCAGTTACTACCCAAAGTATGTTTGCTCATGCCAACCTTCCAGTTATTTGATCCTTCAGTTAACAAAGTTAAAATGAAGGGGGAAATTGAATTAAATGACATATATGGCTCCATTCAAACCTAAAACCCAAAGCATTTACAAAAATATAGAGTTCAGTGATATTCATCTTCACATTTGATAATAATATGAAAGCTCATACACAATACTTTCAAAGGGTGAAAATTATATTTACTATTTTTCAAGTGGAAGTTTTAAGAACAGTTGTAATGATTAATATTACATTCTCTCTGGTAATTAAAGGAAAACCCAAGTTTTCTTCAGCTTTATTGAGGTATAATTGACATGGAAAACCCAACAGTATATTATAGATATAGGATTTTATTTTTCTGATATAACAAGTAGTCTGATAGTAAACAGTACTGCTTGTGTTTGTTTCATGGTTCAACAATATTAAAGCTAAGGAACTTAATTTTTTAATATCTCTCACATAGTTACAAGATGGCTATTGCTGCTCAGCAATCCATTCACCTTCAAGAAAGGAACCTGGAAAAACAGGGAAGGGCTGCTCAGTCACCTTTGTCTCTTTTTACAAAAACATTAAAAATTCTCTAATTTACTCCTTGCCAGTTTGCATTCACTCCTCATGGATTGGTTTCCATGTAAAGCAGGAAAAATTGAGAAAATGAGCTTTTGGCTTTCATTTTGTATTGTAGAAGGAAGCTAGAGAAAGGAGTTGAGAAAGGTTTTGGATAGCAAACTAAAAGTATCTTTAACAGCAACATAAAACATGAAAATATTCTAATAGGTTTAAATCTTCTTCCAAATGAGTTTTGTAAATAAAACTTATATAAAGTATATTCATCAAATAAAATATATATTATATATAGATATATACATGTATAAACGATTAATATGTAAATAATTGATATTATATCAATTATTAATATCACTTTTATAGTATTCCATCTTCAGTTTATTAGAAATCAAAAATATTTTATTTACTTTTAAAATTTTCATCCTTATCCTCTATGCTAATTTTTACATCTCATGCATATTTAATCTTAAATGTTAACCACATACTGTTATTTCATCCGAAGGTTGCACTTACAGTGAAAAAGCACACCAGTCAAAGAATCAGAAAACACATATGTGAATTCTAGAGTTTGCACTCACTGGATGTGTGAACCTTATAATACTTCAAAAAAGCTCTCTGTACTCATTTTCCTCTTTTATAAAACTAGGATGTTAGTGTCTCTGCCTACTTGAAAGTTGCCCTGCAAATTAAAGGAGATAATATATGGAAACCAAACAAATTTTTAATACTGTTATTTTGGGAAAAGGTATTTACTATTTTAAGTTGTTAATGAAAATACATTAATTTTTCAAGGGGCAAAATATTCTTCCATAGCAGAGGTACATCACTTCAAGTTAAAATAATGCATTTTCCTATATTATTAGTTAGCATGCACAAATGGGCACTGGCAATCTCAGGCACCCAAACAGATTCAGAATGAATGTGAAGATTGACAGTGGGGATGATAGAAATAAAATCTTGCAGATAGTACAGAAACAGCATATCTGGAGTAATTTTGTGGCATAAAGCATGTTAAGTCTTGAGTTCCAAGAAAGCCTAGGTTAGAGGGAAGTACAGTAAAATGCTGATCAGTAAAGATTTAGCTTAATATACATTTTGCCTAGGATTGTCACTATTTTGACTTTCTCATATAAGAATCAAAATAGACTTGAAAAAATGAAAATGTTTTAATACCGTGAATTTTAATAAAATATTTTGTTAAACCTTTGACATTATTAGATGATAGTATGTGATTTTAAGCATATTCACATACATTTAAATGAGTTTACTGAGTCTTTATTATGAAGTTACACATTCCTTAGAGTCTGTGAATCCAATAAGTACTATAAAGTCCATTTATGACAAACTCATAGTAAATATAACTTTTACTTATGAAAACTCACATTTAAAAAATCTAAGTCTGCTGTTCAACTACTGTGTAAGAAATTTCTTTCCCAAACTATTCAACTGATTTCAAAAGTATCCTTATACTTTATCAATGTCTTTTTGAACAACTAAAATAACCATGTATTTAAACCTTTCATATAGGAAAGAAAAACTTAATATTGCTAAGTGATAAATTATCTATGAACGAGCTAGTAATAACTGTACTGTTTAAAAAATACTATTTTTCTTTTCTTCTATAGTAAAAAGCACTGTTAAAATCCCTTAGGTAGGCATCAAGCTAGAAATCCACATAATATCTCTCAATAAGTCTAAAACAGCCACTTTTCTTACAACAGAAAAATTCTTCTTCGTAATAGCACATGATAGGTAGTTACCTTGCATTAGGGCTATGTTATGTTAAAAAGTAAGCACTGTTCTTTTAAATAGAACCACATTCAGAGGGAGAAAAACTCACAAAGCAGAAACATCTGCAACTACTGCTTAAATGCATTTCTTTGAAAGGTAAGATTACTCTCCACTTGGCCTTTTGCTTTGTATATTTTAGCCTTAGGATAAAACTCTAATCCCTACTGATCCCTTTGGCAAGAGAAGATTTATAGAACAATGAAAGGCAAATGCTTGAAAATTATCTAAAAGATGTAGCAATGCACGTGTATCAGCATTTCAACAACAGATTTTGAAAACAGATGCTTATATATTCTGGTTCATTTTTACATAAAATGCATATAACTTTTTGCAGCAGTCATATTGTAATACTTTTTCTTTTTCCCAAAGAGAAATAACATGAAGTACTGGAGTTTCATACGTAGTACAGACATCTAAAATTTGCTTCACAAACTTTGATTTCAAATGTATAGTGAGAAAAGTGAACTTGTTCCTCTGCGGTCTGGGTCTGTAGCTCAAAGTAATATTGGTAAGTGTAAAATGTATTTGAAGTCTTATATTTTATTTTAACATTAATGCAATTACCTTAAATAATATATCTGGATTTTTAATATTAATGCATTTTCCCAAACTTTCAGTAAAAGTTGATACTGCTGGAAAAGTGGGCATGTACTCATGTATTCTGGGGACACATATTTCCAAAATGCATAAATCCAGAGTGACATAGATTTTGAGAAGTCCAACTTTCCAAGACCCATACGGGAGAATGGAAGAACATGGAAAGTTCATCTGAGAATATCTTAAAAATTGTACTTTTTGCAATGTGTTAAAATGTCTTAAATATGAAAGGCAATAATAAGAGTATTATATTTTATAAAGTTGTATATATTTTAAACTGCAGGTCATATGTACTTTAATAAAGTGATATGACTTTAATGGTTCCACTCTTGATAAGGATGAAGGTATGGTGATGTGTCAGAACTTAGCAAACAAGTATATCACTATAAGGAATTAGTTATAATAATTATATATAACCATATCCAAAGTTATAACAGCTATATAAAAGGAATTAGCTATTAGGCAAGGCATTAGTTAAGTCTCTATTATTGTTTCAAATTTAGAGTTATAGTTCTGAGATTGTGAAATTTGGGAAGTAAGGGTTAGAGTTTACACTTTTTCCTCAAGATTTTTGTGATATTATAAGGGGAAAAAGGTGAAGGTGTTACCGGTTGGCGTGCATTGTGTCAAACAGCTTCAATGGAGGAGGTCAACAGAAGACCTGGACCAACAATCTCTGCCCCTGTGCAAGCAAAGAACTGCAGCCTACCACTTCCGGCTTAAGCGCAAAGCGAAGTTTATTAAAGCATACACTCTCAGAGGGAGAGCGGGCTGTTTCTGCGAAGTGAAATCAGCACTCCTGTACAGGCTTAAGGGTGTTTATAAGGAGCGTTCTGCGAGGAGCTAGGGTGTGATCATGGGGGAGTGACAGGAGATCATTATTTGATTGACAGTCCTGAGCTATGTAACAAGTTCATTATTGCGCATGCCCTCATCCTTGATTTGCTAAGAAAAGCCCATGCAGCAAAACCACACTCATGCTGATTTTATTATAATGATGGTATAATGAGTTTGGGTTTACTATAGGCTATACGTCTGTCTAGTCTGGGCATGCGCAGCCCGGGGAAGTTCCCTCCTGTTACTGTACTCCCTCTTTATCAGGATAAGTTGCCCACCACCCGACCATAGTTTCGCCCATTCTGGGTGGGGTCAGAGGGGGGTCCCAAGGTGGTTGGGGTGTAACTTGACAACTCCCCTCTTGTCTTTTTGCCACTGTCACCTCTTTGCTGCTAATGTCTAGGGAGGGTCCCCAGATGGCTGGGGGGTGTGACTTGATTATTCCCCTCTTGTCTTGCCGCCACTGTCACCTCCTTGCTTCTAATGTCTGACTACTTAACAAAGGGTCATTTTATTAAAAAATGATTAGTGGTTGAGAAAAAAAAAACATATCAGTAATAAATATCAATTAGAGCTAAACTAAGGGAGCAGGGGACATGCAAAGCTATACCTTAACTGTAAAAGACAACACTGGGTGTCTTTCTTAGTGGTAAGGGAGTATAATGTAAAATACCTTGTTTGTTTTCTTTTCCATCTTGGAAAGACTATTCCAAAAGACTCAGATCATTGAACTCCTAAAATCTTCACAAATAGGAAATAGCTCTTTCTGGAGAGTTTATAATCACCTCTGCAAGCATGGGTCTTACTAGGACATCTGTCATAACTGTCACTTCTAGTTAACCAGTTTTGAGTAGTATGCTATCACTGACATAGTAAAACCGTGTGAATATCAATATGTTAAAGGTCCACACAAACTATAAAATGATAGGTAAAGCTGAATTTAATTTGCTTATAATAAAAAGATATTCCATTGGAAATGGGAATTGGGTTTTGAAATATTTTCATTACATCCATGGGAATTTTTTTAAAATTTTATTATGGTAAGAACACCTAACAAGAGATCCTTTTAACAAATTTTCAAGTGTACAATATAGTGTTATCTGTAAGCACAGTGTTGTACAGTAGATCTCTAGAACTTATTCATCTTGCATAACTGCAATTTTATACCTGTTGATTAACAATTCCTCCTCCCTCCCACCCCAGCTCCTGGCAACTGCCATTCTACTGTTTGTTTCTATGAGTGTGACTATTTTAGGGAATCATGCAGTATTTGTCCTTCTGTGACTGGCTTATTTCACTTATAATTCCCTCAAGGTTCATCCATGTGGTCACACATTACAGAAGTTCCTTCTTTTTTAAGGCTGAAAAGTATTCCATGTTATGTATATACTACTTTTTTAATCCATTCACCTATCAATGGACATTTATTTCCATATCTTGGCTATTGTGAATAGTGATTGCAATGAATATGGGAGTGCTAATATCTCTTCAAGATCCTGCTTTCAACTCTTTTAGGTAAATACTCAGAAGTATTTGGGCTTTTTCTTAATAGAGAAAAAATTATGAATATTTTACTCTTACTGGGCACCTCAGTGTATTCAATGTCTAATAGTGTATAGACATATTTAACATTACCTTCCAGAAGTTAATATTAGTTAAAACTATTACATCAATATGCAAGCAAAAATAACTAATGTTGGTATGTTTAGGAAGAACAAAATGTAATGTGATAACAAACACCAGATTCCAAGTGTAATGACTTTTCTAGCTACTGAATTCCTAGATTAAGAATACAAATTTGAAATGTTTGTAAATAAGGCACTTTATACCCATTCTAAAGGCTCAAAAAGATGGAGCCAATCTGTATTATAAACATCTGTTTTTCTTTTGTGGTTCTACAAATATTATAATTCTGTAGTACTATAATGCAATTTTACATGCTTTCCCTTGATGTGCCTACATAAAGAAGCCTTAGGAATTCATTTAATAGACCCGGTTATTTAGCAATTCCATTGTTTCTGGAAGAAGAATGCTTATAAGTACCATAAAAGCTCTAGCATTCCACTTGGCAGGGATATAAGGGAGGTTAGGATTCATTTGTTTCTTTCTCAGAGGACAGCTGAGTTAAGTATTTCTTTAACATTCAATCATGGCTAATTTGTAGTATTTGTATATTGCCAGTATTGCACTGAACATGAAGTTTTCTTTCCCCATGTCAATAATATTTATATAAATTAAGACAAGGGATCCAAGAACATGTTATATAACAACAATCACAAACCTTCAGTTATAAATTAAATAAGCTAAAGTTGCTCCAATCTGCACCTCCTTTCAGCTACTGAATTTTCTTTCTTTCCAATCTGTTTTCTCACAAGGGTAGCTTATACTGACTGTTTCTGTTTTCTCACAGCCCCCTCCCCGCATTCTCTCCTTACTTTAGGACAATTGAGGGTGTTAAAGCCAACCATAACAGTAATATTCCATTCTTACATTCTCCTTCTCTGCAGCATTGAACATAAGCATTCTTTCATTCCACCCCAAAAGTCTGCCTTTTTGTGGCTTCTTATTCTAAACTTTATAGTCATCCCCCATTTCTTTTGCCATACCATTTACATAAGGCTTCCTTCCACACTTAAGTGTTGTTTTCCTACAAGATGCTGAACCATGGTCCTCTACTTCTATTTTTCTTCTCTTCTGAAAAAGTTAATCTACTTCCATGAATTTAGGAATAGGTGGAGAAAATTTAAAACATTATTTCCAGGCCTGACCACGAACCTTGGCTTTGTATTTCCATTACCCACTCAACATTTCTAAATGCTACCAGAGCCTTTAACAGTCAACCAGCTAAAATTAACAATTCCCCACATGAACACATGTGCTCAAATGAACATTTTTTTATGAATTCCATAGTAGACTTCCAAAATTTGTGCGTGTCCAAAATGTGAGGGGTGTGTTTAGATATAACATATGCATGACACTCATTCCTCAAGTTACTCTTATTTCTTTTAAACTTATTGAATAAACCCTCACTATAACTAGAGAGCCACGAATTCAGGCTAGGCAGTCTTTTAGTTGTATTATTTTTATCAAAGGAGTTTTCTAAATAATTTCTTTCATAGCAGTCTGATGCTCACATATCTTGCCCAGCTTGCTAGCTGCTTGATAGAGACATACTTAAGCTCCCTGTGGCTCCCTTTAATTGTCTGTAAAAATGGGAATATCAATAGCATGTAACTCACATGATTATTTTAATGAATTGAAGATAATATTGGAGTATAAATTACTTAGAGTGATATAAGGTACTCAGTAAACTCTCAAACTAGTATAATGAAATAATATAATCCACTATAACAGTGCATTTAACTATTTTGTCTCACTGTTTGATCAGTTTCTATCTCATGTATATTGATCTCTCTTGTGAGATACATTAATGTTTAGAGTTTTTATGTCTTGGAGAATTGACACTTTTCATTATGCAATGCCCTCTTTATCCCTAGTAATCTTCTAAATTGTGAAGTCTGTTTTTTCTATAATTAATATAGCTATTTCAGCTTTTGTCTTATTCTTGCTGTTAGGGGGAAGACTTCCAGTTTTACACCACTGAATATAATATTAGCTGTAGGTTTTTCCCTAAATTCCTTTTATCAGATTGAGAAAGTTAATTTCTATTCCAAGATTGTTAGGTATTTCTATCATATATCATATCATACCATATTATAGAATGCTGGTTTTGTCAAATGATTTTTCTATAGCAAGTGAAATGACTGTGTGTGTGTGTGTGTGTGTGTGTTTAATCATTCATTCTATTAATGTGATTAAAATTTGTGTATTAAGTCCTCCAAATTTGTTGCTTGTGCTTTTGTGACTTGGCAATGGATCCTTAGATATGACATCGAAAGCACAAGCCACAAAATCCTCGAACTTTTGATGGCTCTGAAATACAAAATATGAACTACTTACTCAAAGGTCATGAAGGCTTAACAGCAGTCTTTCATATAAGAGATTTCATATAGAGAGATCTTTCATATAAAGATTTATTCTTTAAATGATCACTACAGCATTTAAACCTACAGCCTTGGTTTTAAGAATCTAATACATATTGTTACTTTTATAATTTTTCAGATAATACAAGAACTTTGGAATACTTTAAATCCATATAACTTGTCAAATTTGATATGCTACATATATTTTTATCTGTGTTTTTTAAAGTCTTAATGCATCATTTCAGGAAATGACTCAGAAGAAATATTTTCCTCTGACAAAATTGTTAAGTATGTTTTTTTTCTACTTTTTGTATCATATTTATGTCCCACTGAATCATAATTCCCGTGATTTTCCGTTTACACTGGACTCTATTTTTAAAAATATCTTCATTCTTTTGATAAAACTATCCTTTCCAACTTACATGGCCTTTTCTTCTACCTTCATTTATTTTAGCCAATGCCTACTCATTTTTTGATGCTTAACTCATGTACTACCCCCTCCAGGAAATCTTTAACATTCATAACCATGATTGCAACCACCATCTGTAAAGAGTGTCATCTCTACCTGATTAGTATTAGATACTTATTTCTATCATGGAAGTAATAATTCTTATTGATAAAAATTCACTTCTTTCTGTCTCTTCTATTTAAGAGCAGAAAATATGTATTAATCTTAACATTTATTGTCAAATGAACAATGGATAGATTAATGAAAATGCTGAATTAACAATACTATAGAATCTAAGAGAGAAGATGTTTTCAGAAATGAAGCCAGTTTAGGGAAAAATAGTGTAAATGCAGCTAAGAAATCTGTGCAGTTGATAAATAAGTCAATACTTTGGATTGAGGACATCAATGATACAGGAACACAAATCACCTTACTCGAGAAATAAATGTAAAGTCAGTAATTGAGGGATAGAGTTAGACTACTTTTGAGAAACCTAGTTGTAAACCTAAGTACACTCAGCCAGGATGGAAGCACAAAATTAATGAACATTCAAAAGTCTTCGTCAAGAGAGGATAAGAATATGACAGCTGGAGACATTGAAGGAGAGCACTGTTCACTTTATCATCATGTCTAATGTTAACACAAATAGAAGAAACAACTAATTTTGACAACTTCCTCCATTGGTTACAATTAAGATTATGGCCATTTTTCCTTTCAGTAGAGAAGACAATATCCTGGATTTGTAACAACAGAGCAAGAAAAATTTAGGTCAATAAAACAAAATTCAATCTACTGCAATTTTAAATGACATCAATGAGAAAAAAAGTTATTCCCAAGAATCTGTGAGTTTATTGTGGATTTTATGTAAGAGTGGCTGTATATTAATTAGTCAAAAAAATGTCTCCTCTATTTGTTAATTTGTATAGGCAGTTACTGTTGGAGTTGAAAACTTCATCTGAGAAAAATAATAAAACACATTTAGAAAATGATGGTTTTCTATATTTTTCTATATTTTCTATAGGTATGCATTATTATGGGTGCCCTTCTTCCACTTGGCTTGATTTTAACTTTCTATTGCTTTATCATTGTATTTTAAAGCTGCATATTTTCAGGCTGCAAATGACGTTGCTCTCTTTCCAGAATTTCCTATGCAGTAATAGAAAACAATGATAACATTTTGTGCTCGAAAAACACCTGAAAAAAATAGTTTATTCAGTCTGTTTGGTTTTAAATGTATTGTAAGAAAAATTAGGCAGTCTCCTAATTTTTGCATTCCTCTCTCCTGCTGCAGCCCACTACATGTGCAGTTAAATATTTGGCCCTCCTCCTGATGCCCTGTGTGATTTGGGTGTTGGAAAACAACACAGTGTACTGATCTAGCTGCTCCTTTATTCTGTGAATAATAAATTGTTTTTCTGACCCAGGATTCTTGTATTCTGTTACTCTATGTATGTGAAACTGTAGCAGGCTAATTTGCAAGTAAGTTAGGTTTGCAGACACTTCCCACCTTCTGACTTAACAAGAATATTGTGTCAAATTTCCAGATATTAAAAATATTCAATATCCCTTTTTAAAAACAGGATTAATAACAAATATTAAGTTTGAAAGAAAAATCATGTTTAAAGAATTCTATATACAAAACTTATGAAGACATTCATTTTAATTCCTTGCTTTACTTCCACAAATTGGCCACAGCTTAATTTTCTAGCTTTATTTTCTACCTTTATTCAACATAAACCATAAACTCTAATTAAGAATAAATAAGAATAAACTCAATGTCTCCTAAACAGACCTTAAAATGTTTATATTGCTTGATCTCGTATCAATCTGTCTTCTTGGAAATCCTAAACTTTCTTGTTCTCTTTCAATTTAAATATCACCTATCCTTAAAATCTCACCTTAATAATGTACTGAGTTGTCCTGTCAGAAATGTTTTGTGGTAAAGAGTGTGTGGCACTTGAGTCGAAGCCCATTGATATCAAATTCTGCTTCCACTACTTACTAAATATCCAGACCACCATTTATTCGTCTTTGAAAATGATGATAATAATACAATTAGCAGTCTTTTAATAGAAGGAGGGGAAGTCAAATGATCTACTCTATACAAGTGCTCAGCTCAGTCCAGGGCTAACAGTAATAATCAGGAGAGCTAACTTTGACAAAGTGTGTGTGTTCCAGAACTATTCAAAGTACTTTACATGTATTAGCTCATTTAAATGTTAACTTTACAAAAGTCATCCTCATTTTAATTTTCACAGCTGGATATCACAGCTCCTTCTAAATTTATACTACATTCATTTTCTGAAATGTAGATGCCTATATACATGGATCCTACTAAAGGTCTCATTTTATACAGATTACTTCAATAAAGATATACAAGTTCATATAAGGGTAGGGCTCAACTTATCATTTTTTATACTTCACTGGACTTCCTACAGTGATGTACATATAGTAGAGCTCAGTTCATATTGTTACTTTTTATTTTATTGTCTCTAAGCAAAACACAATGAATGACAATCATGATCATATTAATATCCTAGCCCTAGACTAACAACCTAATTATGGCCAATGAGACAGTTTAGTTATCCCACAAAGAATGCTCTGTAGTTTAAGAGAAAAATTTTAGCACCTGCCACACTTCCAGGCTCTTGTATTGGAATCTTCTCTGCCCTTTGAAAGGATATCTATGACTTCTCTTCAATTAGATCTTAACTCTGGTTTCAGTTGATCTCTACAGGAATAAACATCTTTCTAGGAAATACAGTCTATACCATGGTAAATGTGCTTTGGGGTAGGTTGACACAAAAAAGAAGTAACAGACTTCTTCCTCTTTTACTAGCCATATCTAATTGTTCACAAAATACAGTTGGTTTAATCTTTTCTTTTCCCCTGCTACAATAAAAATCTAAGATACTCTTACTTTACTTACTGAATAAGTAAATAATTATTTATGAGTACCTACTATGTGCAGAAATTATCTAGTCTGTGAGAGTAAGATTCCTCCTGTAAACTGAAGAATTCGTGCTCTACCTAAATTAGGTAGTCAAACTCAGTAATAAACAAAAAAAATATTGGGCTGGTTGAAAGAGTCAGACACTTCCCCCCTCAAAAAAAAAAGAAAAACAAAACCCAGAAACAAACATGCCCTCATGCCAAATTCAGTCCACAGGACAGTAGCTTTTGCAACACCTTATATAAGCCATGTTGATTATTATAAGTAGTTTGTATTTATTCTAAATTCCATAGCTTTTTTATTCCTAAGAATATGTGTGTGTGTTGGGTGGGGGTGCTACCAGCTCCAAATATATTTTCAAATAGCCCCTTACTTTCATAAGAGTATTGACATTTTCTCAATTAGATTCTGCAAAGAAAACTATAAATGTGATTCCAAGCCTGGCCTCCAACCAGACTTCTACCCATGCTAGTTAATGACTCCAGGGATAAACCTACTTGTTTAATACTTCACTAGCCTCCGGTCAGAAGACTATCTTATTATTATTATTTTTTTCCAAGAATTGTTCACTGAGTATTTTCTCTTTCCCAAATTCTAAAACAGAAACAGGATATCCCACAGTGAACAGGATGCAAATGTCCTTAACCCCCGTGAAATCTGAAGTCTATAAAAGATAACATGTAATAACCAAATAATTACACACACACACATAAATATAATTTCCAAATATGATAGAGCTTGAAATTCTGACAAATGTCACAAAAAAGTGACAAATGAACATTTCACTAACTTGATTAAATTTTTCAATTGCATTCCCAGTGCTCTCAGATCATACAGTTGGAAATCCTGTTGCTTTCTACTTTGCAGCCCTCATATTTTACTACTATGTCTCTTACTTTATGTGTTTTAATCACAGTAAAATTTTTCTTTTGGCAAACAAGTTGTCACTGCATCCCCACTTCCACAACCCTCAAACATGCACAAAGACACAAAGACACATAGCCACACACAGAGATTTTTGTAGCTGAAATCTGTTAACCCTTCAGACCTCTTCTTAAATGTTACTTTCCTTTTGTAGTCTTTTCTTGGCTCCCCAGAGTAGGTTAAACACTGCATTTTAAACTCATCTGCAACTCTGCACTTCTTCATAGCACTTACAAGAATAGTAAACAACTGAACAATTTGTGTAATTATGTTTTAAGGAATACTTGAAACCACACTGAATGCTTTGTGATTAAATGAACTGCAATTCCAGCATCTAGCGTGGTGCCCCCCAATGACTAGAGTTTTAAATGAATAAAATAATATATAATAACACTGCCTAAGAGGGATGCTGATGAATCACTGTGCCCCAAAAGTTCTTTACCAGAAACTCACTAATAATATATAGGCATGGTCAGGTAGTTAGTACCATAAATAGAATTCAAAAGGAGATTCTGAACTAGGCAGAGCCCATGAAGCAATAAATACCAAAAGTGTTAAAGGGTGGGGGAACACAGAGAGTTTGAGTAAGCATAAATCAAAAATATATGCAGAGGAGAAATGATCTGCTTCTTGATCTTTTTCTTGGTGCTGATTTTGTGAGGTTTCACAGAGCTCCATGCTTGTAAAGTGTGAATTTTTCTACATATGCACATTTAACTAGAATGTATTTATGGATATGCAAAAAAAACCATGTAGCTGATTTTTTGACAGGATAAGTAGAGACAGTCAGATTTAGAGAATTTTGTTTTGTCATTATGCAGCAAGAACAATCAACTAATTGTTGTTTGCTATTGATTCCTGGATCCTAAAATATCTACTGATCCTAAGCTATGCCTTATTCTGGGAATCTAGCCTTATGGCCCATCTTGGACTTCTGTGAGATTCTTGCTTTAATTATGTTCATGCATCATATTATGATCTCACAGTTGTATAAATTAATTTGTTCTGGAAGACACACACATGAAAATAGATAATAACCATATAATAAATTATCCTTTCCTTATAATTTGGTGATGTGGATAACTTCTTGTCATAAGCAATCTCTTCTATCAAATACTGATAACATTTATTACCATACATATTCACTAACTATGCAAAAATCATGAGTAATACATGTGGAAAGCTGACCATATCAAATCTCTTATTTCTAATCCAAAGTATTTGCAGAAAAATTTTAATCACTTTGCTAAAAAAGGTTAGGTACCGAAGTTTTCAGAGCTCCTTTTTGTTGACTTTCATTACACTTTTATTTAGAATTTTGAACTTGGTACTGAAAGTCTCTTTTTGCATTTTAATGAGAAATTGGTGACATTTGATGGTAAGGAAAAATATAATTCTTAAGTAAGGTTAATTTTAGGCAACTGTGTTAGTAATAGAGTTTTAAAATTCATTTTCTTAAAATAATAGCAAACATCTTTAGAACCTGCTAGTTGAACAACAATGAAAAGCTCTGCTTCACATTTTCCTTAGTCATGGAAATATTTAGATTGAACAGTCTGCTTTACACAATATAACATTTTTTTTAGTTCATGTTTTATATGCCTCAGGAATAGTAAATATCTGAATTTTAAAAATAGACATTTCCTGAATGTCTTTAGCTCAATTTATTGATTTGTAAATACAAATTCTATAGGAATAATGAGATACAGATTAAACTTAAATTGGATGTGGTAAGCAGCCTCTGTCCTGAAGTTCAGTATTAATAAAATGACACAACCACACATTTATAGGACTTTTAAAATATATCTCATCTTATTGGTGAGCAGTTATTTGAGGGTATTTCCTTGGATCACTTCCTGATGAGGCAGGAAAAAGACAAAAGTTGATTTTCTATCATGTCAGGGAAATTTATGCTACAGATATGTAGATCAAAATATTTCTTTTCTCATTAACTTTTTCAAGGTGCCTTATATCTCATATATTCTTGGCTTAATATATTTTGTTATAGATTTAGTCATCATTAAAGTTCTAAAGATTGATGATTGTACAAAAATATAAATAATTTAACTGTTTTCTTCTTGTGTTTCATTTGATTTTAACAATGTTTTTCAAAGACAGGAATAAAAAAGATATAAGCAAGTTAGGGTTGAAACAGAATGATAGTCTTGAAGAATAAAGCATAGAGGACCAAGTTTTCCTCATAAATAATACATAGGTAGGGGCTTATTGCACACTTTCTGGGATTTGCATGAACTTGTTCTATCCATAAGAGAAAGCTATTTCCTCAGTACAGTAAAAATAGTAAGGTTAGACTAAAGAACAAAAGGAAACATGCCAGAATAATTCCCTCAATTTCAGAAAGGACTTCATCCTATGGGAATTTCACATTATAAGTAATAATCTTTCTCCAATTCACAATCTCCACTTGGTAAACTTAAACCATTCAACAAGCAAAGCAGTCAAAGAATAAGTTTTTATTGAAACAAAAGAGAAAATATTTCCAAAAGTAATTAAATTAATTACACTGTCTATCATTTAAACAAAATTCTGAGTTTACAGAGGCTAGAGCTAGGCCTAAGACTGAAAGACCCTAGAAGCAGGGCACAATTCTTGCTGCATAATCACACTGGATCTAGACACAGATCTAGCTTCCACTCTAAGGGAGCTGTAATTCATTACATGATTTGGTAGAAAAAATATGTAACTCTAGGATGGTATTACAAATGTAGCTCCCAATTCCAACCAGAAAGTGACTCCATTTTACCCTCAAATTTAAGCAAATAATTGTACAAAACTGTGTGGTTGAATATGAATATACACTGTCCATATCACCCTTCATGAATGACTGGATCTCCAGCAGTGAGGAGTAAGGTCATGTCCTTCCCTGGGAAGCCGACAACTCAACTCATGACTGAGCAAGGTGAGAGTACTAGGGCTTGACCATTCCAGAGTGACAACACCGAACACTTTTATGGACAATAGTGACTACAGAGCTTCACACTGGATTGAGCAAGGCTTTGTATTGCTGTCCAAATTAATTGATGCCCAATCCTGCTTCATCCCTCCTCTTTTCACATGTGTTAATTCTAATGAAAATCTATTACCCCAAATATATCTCAGTGTCAGATTCCAAAAAAACAAAGAAACTGCCTAGGCTGACTGCCAAAAAAATAAAACAAACACATATTCTCATGTTCAGTACTGTCAAAATAGGGAGTTTGCCTTTAAATATATGATGTATTCATAAGTACTGTACAACTATTATAACATTGTAATATATTAAAGCATAAAAATCATATGTCTACATATTAGCAATAAAATGTAAAAATTAAAGTTAAAATAACTCCATTTATAATAATATAGAAAAGAATAACACTTTGGAATAAACTAAACAACAGAAGTACAAATACTGTAAATATTACACAACATTGCTGAAAATAATTAAAGAAGATCTAATTAAATGAAATGACATTCCTCTTCATTTCAAGATTCAATATTGAGATGGAAGTTCTCCACAAATTGCTCTCTAGATTCAAGGCAATCTCTATCAAAATACCAGGGGACAAGAGCAAACAAACAATGATGAACACAATAAATGAAATTAAAAATTCTATACAAGGAATCAATAACAGAATAACTGAGCAGAAGAATGGATAACTGACCTGGAAGATAAGATACTGGAATTAACTACTGCAGAGCAGAATAAAGAAAAAAGAATGAAAAGAATTGAGGACAGTCTCAGAGACCTCTGGGACATCATTAAATACATCAACATTCGAATTATAGGGGTCCCAGAAGAAGAAGAGATAAAGAAAGGGACTGAGAAAATATTGAAAAGATTATAGTTGAAAAATTCCCTAACATGGGAAAGGAAATAGTCAATCGAGGCCAGGAAGTGCAGAGAGTCGCATACAGGGTAAATCCAATGAGAAACACACCAAGACACATATTAATCAAACTATCAAAAATTAAATACAAAGAAAAAATATTAAAAGCAGCAAGGGAAAAGCAACAAATAACATGCAAGTGAACCCCCATAAGGTTAACAGCTGATTTTTCAGAAGAAACTCTACAAGCCAGAGGGAGTGGCAGGACATATTTAAAGTGATGAAAGGGAAAAACCTACAACAAAGATTACTCTACCCAGCAATTACCTCATTCAGATTTGACAGAGAAATTAAAATATTTACATAGAAGCAAAAGCTAAGAGAATTCAGCACCACCAAACCAGCTCTACAACAAATGCTAAAGAAACTTATCTAGGCAGGAAACACAAGAGAAGGAAAAGACCTACAATAACAAACCTAAAACAGTTAAGAAAATGGTAAGAGGAAAATACATATCGATAACTACCTTAAATGTAAACGGATTAAATACTCCAACCAAAGACACAGGCAGGCTGAATGGATACAAAAACAAGACAATATATATACTGTCTACCAGAGACCCAATTCAGACCTAGGGACACATACAGACTGAAATTGAGGGGATGGAAAAAGATATTCCATGAAATCAAAAGAAAGCTGGAGTAGCAATTCTCATATCAGACAAAATAGACTTTAAAATAAAGACTATTAGAAGAGACAAAAAATGACACTACATAATGATCAAGAGATCAATCCAAGAAGAAGATATAACAATTGTAAATATTTATGCACCCAACATAGGAGCACCTCAATACATAAGGCAAATGCTAACAACCATAAAAGGGGAAATCAACAGTAACCCAATAATAGTAGGGGACTTTAACACCCCACTTTCACCAATGGACAGATCATCCAAAATGAAAATAAATAAGGAAACACAAGCTTTAAATGATACAATAAACAGGATGGACTTAATTGATATTTATAGGACATTCCATCCAAAAACAACATAAATTTAAGAAATTTGAAATCGTATCAAGTATCTTCTCCAACTACAACGTTATGAGACTAGATATCAATTACAGGAAAAAATCTGTAAAAATAAAAACACATGGAGACTAAACAATACACTACTAAATAACCAAGAGATCACTGAAGAAATCAAAGAGGAAATCAAAAGATACCTAGAAACAAATGACAATGAAAACACTATGACCCAAAACCTATGGGATGCAACAAAAACAGTTCTAAGAGGGAAGTTTATAGCAATACAATCCTATCTTAGGAAACAAGAAACAACTCAAAAAAAGAAAAAAAAACCCTAAACGTACACCTAAAGCAACTAGAGAAAGAAGAACAAAACCCCTCAATGTTAGCAGAGAGAAAGTAATCATAAAGATCAGATCAGAAATAAAAGAAAAAGAAATGAAGGAAATTATCACAAAGATTAATAAAACTAAAAGTTTGTTCTTTGAGAACATAAACAAAATTGATAAACCAAAAAAAACCTGATAAACCACTATAAAGACTCATCAAGAAAAAAAGGGAGAACACTCAAATCAACAGAATTAGAAATGAAAAATGAAAGTAACAACTGACACTGCAGAAATACAAAGGATCATGAGAGATTACTAGAAGCAACCATATGCCAATAGAATGGATAACCTGGATGAAATGGAAAAATTCTTAGAAAAACACAACCTCCTGAGACTGAACCAAGAAGAAATAGAAAATATAAACAGACCAATCACAAGCACTGAAATTGAGACTGTGATTAAAAATCTTTCAACAGGGCTTCCCTGGTGGCGCAGTGGTTGGGCGTCCGCCTGCCGATGATGGGGACGCGGGTTCGTGCCCCGATAAGGGAGGATCCCACGTGCCACGGAGAGGCTGGGCCCGTGGGTCATGGCCACTGTGCCTGCACGTCTGAAGCCTGTGCTCCACAATGGGAGAGGCCGCAGCAGTGAGAGGCCCGTGTACCACAAAAAAAAAAAAAAAAAAAAAAAAAAACTTCCAACAAACAAAAGCCCAAGACCAGACGGCTTCATGGGCAAATTCTATCATATATTTACAGAAGAGCTAAAACCTATCCTTCTCAAACTCTTCCAAAATATAACAAAGAGAGGATCACTCCCAAACTAATTATGAGGCCACTATCACCCTGATACCAAAACCAGACAAAGATGTCACAAAAAAAGAAAACTACAGGCCAATATCACTGATGAACATACATGAAAAAATCCTCAACAAAATACTAGCAAACAGAATCCAACAGCACATTAAAAGGATCACACAGGATGATTAAGTGGGGTTTATCCCAGGAATGCAAAGATTCTTCAATATACGCAAATCAATCAATGTAAAAAACCATATTAACAAACTGAAGAAGAAAAACCATATGATCATCTCAACAGATACAGAAAAAGCTTTTGACAAAATTCAACACTCATTTATGATAAAAACCCTGCAGAAAGTAGGCATAGAGAGAACTTACCTCAACATAATAAAGGCCATATATGACAATCCCACAGCCAACATCACTCTCAATGGTGAAAACCTGAAACCATTTCCACTAAGAGCAGGAACAAGACAAGGTTGCCCACTCTCACCACTGTTATTCAACATAGTTTTGGAAATTTTAGCCACAGCAATTAAAGAAGAAAAAAATAAATAAAAGGAGTCCAAATTGAAAAAGAAGAAGTAAAACTGTCGCTGTTTGCAGATGACATGACAGTATACATAGAGAATCCTAAAGATGCTACCAGAAAACTATAAGAGCTAATCAATGAGTTTGGTAAAGTAGCAGGATACAAAATTAATGCACAGAAATCTCTGGCATTCCTATACACTAATGATGGAAAATCTGAAAGAGAAATTAAGGAAACCCTCACATTTACGCCTGCAACCAAAAGAATAAAATACCTAGAAATAAACTTACCTAAGGGGAAGAAAGACCTATATGCGGAAAACTATAAGACACTGGTGAAAGAAATTAAAGAGGATACAAACGGACAGATCAATATACCATGCTCTTGGAATGGAAGAATCAACAGTGTGAAAATGACTATACTACTGAAAGCAATCTACAGATTCAGTGCAATCCCTATCAAAGTACCAATGGCATTTTTCACAGCACTAGAACAAAAAATATCACAATTTGTATGGAAACAAAAAAGACCCCGAATAGCCAAAGTAATCTCAAGAAAGAAAAATGGAGCTGGAGGAATCAGGCTCCCTGACTTCAGACTATACTACAAAGCTACAGTAATCAAGACAGTATCGTACTGGCACAAAAACAGAAAGATAGATCAATGGAACAGGATAGAAAGCACAGAAATAAACCTACGCACATATGGTCACCTTATCTTTGATAAAGGAGGCAAGATTATACAATGGAAAACAGATAGCCTCTTCAATAAGTGGTGCTGGGAAAACTGAACAGCTACATGTAAAAGAATGAAATTAGAACACTCCCTAACACCATACACAAAAATAAATTCAAAATGGATTAAAGACCTAAATGTAAGGCCAGACACTATCAAACTCTTAGAGGAAAACATAGGCAGAATACTCGGACATAAATCACAGCAAGATCCTTTTTGACTCCCCTCCTAGAGAAATGGAAATAAAAACAAAAATAAGCAAATGGGACCTAATGAAACTTCAAAGCTTTTGCACAGCCAAGGAAACCATAAACAAGGCAAAAAGGCAACACTCAGAATGGGAGAAAATATTTGCCAACGAAGCAACTGACAAAGGATTAATCTCCAAATGTACAAGCAGCTCATGCAGCTCAATAACAAAAAAACAAACAACCCAATCCAAAAATGGGCAGAAGACCTAAATGAACATTTCTCCAAAGAAGATATACAGATTGCCAACAAACACATGAAAGGACCCTCAACATCACTAATCATTAGGGAAATGCAAATCAAAACTACAATGAGATATCGCCTCACAACTGTCAGAATGGCCATCACCAAAAAATCTCCAAACAATAAATGCTGGAGAGGGTGTGGAGAAAAGGGAACCCTCTTGCACTGTTGGTGGAAATGTAAATTGATACAGCCACTATGGAGAACATTATGGAAGTTCCTTAAAAAACTAAAAATAGACCTAGCATATGACCCAGCAATCCCACTTCTAGGCATATACCCTGAGAAAACCATAATTCAAAAAGATTCATGTACCACAATATTCATTGCAGCTCTATTTATAATAGCCAGGACATGGAAGCAACCTAAGTGTCCTTCAACAGATGAATGGATAAAGAAGATGTGGCACATATACACAATGGAATATTACTCAGCCATAAAAAGAAACGAAATTGAGTTATTTGTAGTGAGGTGGATGGACCTAGAGTCTGTCATACAGAGTGAAGTAAGTCAGAAAGAGAAAAACAAATACCATATGCTAACACATATATATGGAATCTAAAAAAGAAAAAAAAAGGTTCTGAAGAACCTAGGGGCATGACTCGACCGGAATAAAGACGCAGACATAGAGAATGGACATGAGATGAGGACACGGGGAAGGAGAAGGGTAAGCTGGGACGAAGTGAGAGAGTGGCATGGACATACATATACTACCTAATGTGAAATAGATAGCTAGTGGGAAGCAGCCAAATAACACAGGGAGATTAACTCGGTGCTTTGTGTCCATCTAGAGGTGTGAGATAGGGAGGGTGGGAGGAAGAGGCAAGAGGGAGGAGATATGGGGATATTTGTATATGTATAACTGATTCACTTTGTTATACAGCAGAAACTAACACACCATTATAAAGCAATTATACTCCAATAAAGATGTTTAAATTTTTTTTATAAATAAAATAATAAAAATACCAGCAGACATTTTTGGAGAAATTTTAGCAAGTGCTTGCTAAAATTTATATGTAAATGCAAAGGACCCAAAATAGCCAAAATAATCTTGAAAAGGAAGAATAAGTTTAGAACACATATACTTACTGATTTCAAAATGTATCACAATGCCACAGCAACCAAAGTTTGTTACTGCCACAATAATACAGATATAAATCATTGGAACTTAACTGAGGATTTAGAAATAAATCTTTACATTTGTAGATGATTTCAGTTTTGACAAAGATGCCATGGCAAGTCAATGGGGAAATGACAGTCTTAGAAAATTGGACATCCACATACAAACGATGAATTAAGACCTTTACCATACGCCATACAAAGCAATTATCTTCACCGTCATTGGTCATTAAATAAATAAACAAATAAATAAAATAAATCAAAAAAATAAATAAACAAACAAATAAACAAAGTCCACACAATGGACTACTATTTCAACAATAAAAAGGAGCAAGCTACTGATACATAGTGAGACACAATTAAACCTCAAAAACATATGCTAAGTGAAAAAAAATCTAGATTCCATATGCATGAACTATCTAGAAAAGGCAAGTGCATGGAGACAGAAAATACTGTCTGTGTATGTGAGTAGGGACATGAAACGATTACAAATGAGCAGGAAGAAGCTTTTGGAGTGATAGAAATCTTCCAAATTTGGACTGTAGTGAAGGTTGTACAATTCTGTCAATTTATAAAAATCACTGACATTTATACTTGAAACGACGGAATTTTAAGGTATATGAATTATATCTTGATAAAGCTGTACATAATGTTTCATATAATATAATCTCAACTGCGATATATATATACACATGCATAAACATACATATGCACACTGCTACATATGCACACATATACACACACAAATGGTTTATGAAAGAACTTAGTTAATATTTTAATTATAAATATGGAATGACAACGTTTTTGTAAGCTAATTCTATTTTCTTATAAGCTGTTAATATGAATCAAAAAATGAAAAATATGAAGTGATACCAAAGACAAAATTTCATTTAACCTAATCTATTCATTTTAAACCTCATTCCTATTTCCTGACCCCTCCATATATCCTTTCAATGGATAGCTTTTCCACCCAAAATCCTTGCTGTTTAGTAGTCAGAGTAAATACCAAAAGAGTTCAGGATAAAAACAGGGAAAGAAATGTGGATCATATTCACTTTTTCATGAGAGGGACAGTTACCCCCATTTTATGGTTGATATATAATTGAATCTTTACGTTAGGAGAGAAAGGCTGGGGGTGGAGGGAGAATAAAATGCAACCCTCTGTACAACTAGTCAAGTCCTCAAACCCACTTGTTATTAATATGTTCATATTTAGTTTCAGTTCTTAAAGATATTGTAAGTTTCACATCTAACCACAACCCCTCACCACCTTCTTACATGTTTTCCCAGAAAGTGCCAGAATTGGAATAAAGCGATTCTTAAAACTTTTAAGTGAGTTAGCCTAATAAAATTCTGTTCATATTTTTATTTTTTCATTAAATCATCCAGGCTTCAAGGAGTATACTTCCTGGAAGACATCCATGTTAACGTAAGTTAGTAGGAAATAAAAGAAATCAATTATAATCTCTACCAGTAACCTGGCTCCTCCTCCTATATTCTGTATTTCAGTTAGCAATAATGTATAAATAAGAAATCTCTCATTTGTACTTCATTATTATATCCTACGGATTCAACCTTTTTATGAATTTTTTATCCCTTAATTTTTACTGCCAACATTGTTCTTATCATTGACACCCGAAATAGTCACCATATGGTTTTCTGCTTAACTCTTCCAATTACCTTAAATGTCTTGTATTCAAGCCCTACCCCAGCACCTTTTACCAAGCCTATCACTGATCACTAATCCCTTTCATCTCCTACCACTAAATGTTTTTTCAGGTCACCATGTCAAATTACTTGTGCACTCCACCACCCTCCTCTGCCCTGATCCACCTGTACTTGCTCTTTGCTCTTCACCTTCTACACTCCTCATTCACAACATTAATTTTCTTTACACTATGTGTCTGTGCCTCTGGAATGGTCTACCGGTTTATCTGGAAAATTCCAATTGTCACCCAAGACCCAATATAAATGATACCTTATTTTTAATAAAATTTTCCAGTTCCATAAAGGCAAATTAATTATTCTTCCTTATTTCCCAAATACTCTTTCTTATATTATTATCATAGAACTATTACCATTTTACAGTTAAATTGCAGGTCTTTCCAATTGTTTTCCAAGTTCATTACAAGTAAGGCTTCTTTTCTAATTCTGTATTTTTTAATCACTAGTGCTCAGTACAAAGTCTTTCTTTTACTAATAAATGAATATTCGTTAAAAATAACTGAATGTGAATTATTTCTGTAACCAGAAATTTAAAAATTGTTATCCCCTTTTAAATGTTATTAAAACAATATGGTAAAGGATATTTAGTTCATTACATTTTTCAACTGCAAATTATTTTGATATAGTTTTGTTTTTACTATCACAGAATAACTGTAAACAGAGTAGGTTCCCCAGATAATTAAATTTGTTTTACTGATTAACTCATTAAAGTATATTATGTTTTACATACATTTTGGGGAGGAGTGGAGACTTCTTTTTGGAAAGCTTTTTTTTTTTTTTTTTGTCATTAGCTAAAAATGAAATAGTTCCAGTATACAGGCCAGGGACATATTAAACTCATAAATATGTCAGTTGTTCATGGCACAGACTGAAATACTTGTTCTACAGAAATGTCTGCTACTCTGTATTAGAAACATGCTTTCAGTTTATCATTGTCATTTCATCAGTCCAAGTTAGTCAGAGAGAAACCACTTTGTGCAATCACAGTGCTGAATTCAGTAGGGTCAGATGTATTATTTGGAAAAATAAGTAAATACATGAAAGAAAAGGTAGGTTTCAAAACACCAGGTTAAGCCTATTCTCTTAGTTTTTCCAGAGTTTGGAGTTCAAAACTATAAATTAAAATATAAAGATGCATGAACTATAGTGAGAAAATATAAAGATACATGCCCTATCAAATAAAAAGGTAGAGTGCCTCAGCCTGACATTATATCTTGCACCTGATAGGCAGTCAAGAAATATCAGTTGAAGAAATGAATGATAATTAAAACATATTTTGGATTTAAAATAGTTACTAGATACCAGGGTAACAAAAAAAATCATCTTCCAGAGATGTCAGAATTCCTGGGATTATAACTGAAAGATTAAAATGACAGGAGAGAAAAGTCCCGTGCAACTGACAAATCAATAAAGGGAAGTTCCCTCAACTCTAGCCATTTTTAGTTTACTTTTAATTTTACTAAGTTTCAGCTTTCATAAAATTTAGTGGCAACATTATACATTGCCTTGGACAATCTAACCCCCATTCCAGTATTCTTAATGATACTTTGGGAACACATTGTGTTAGTTTTATGGAGTCCTTATTTCTCTACTGAGGAATGAAGGTAAAATCATAGCACATGCCTACCTCACAAAATTATTATGAAAAATCATATGATATATTGTATTTGAAAGTCCATGGTAAGCTGAATTTTATTATTTTAGACATTATTAAGAAGACCTATAATAAGAGTCACATGTGTATCATATATTTGCAAATACACAAATTATTAAAATATAGGCACTTGTACTATTAACACTTTAAAATGCATACACTATATATCTCTATATTTTAAATTTAAAAAAATTAGTCAAAAGTTAAATTGGAAAATAGAGAAGCTATATATTTTTATTATAAAATAATAATTTAATTTAGAATATTTATTTTAAGGTAAAGAGACACATTGGTGTATGTGAATGACTTGTTAAATTTGTTCTCTTTAGAGTTACCTCCATTTTCTTTTTTTATATTGTATTGACTTCTATTTTAATAATATATTTTTTTAAAAACTGTTTTGTCAGAGCTAGAACTAAACATGTATTTGTTAGTTTGCTATCTGATGTTATGATATGTCCCAGATAATTTTGTGTGATTTGGGGAAATCAGACTTCAGAGTGCCTTGAATTTGGGGGAATTTCTTAATTCTCAGGGATGTTTATAGATGTAATCAGAAGCTCTAACATGCCACTCTATTTTATGTGACCAGGAACCCTACAGGACACAGCTTATACCCAGGTCACAAATGAGATTCAGATACATGCAGATTTATCTGAGGAAGTGAGGTTAATCATTGGCATTGAATCATATGGAATAAAAAAAATAAGACAATGAAATAAGGTTACATAAATGAGGCAGTATTCTAGCATTTAGATAAGCCATAACCTCAGGGACTATATATTGTAAGAGCAGAGAGAGGATCACTTGAGTAAAAGGATGCCAAGAACAGTGGATATCAGTGCGTAGCATCTCTGATCATGTGTGGGCTAAGAGCCTCCCCACTAGAAATTACTAAAATTAATAAATTTTGTGGAATATAAGTCTGGGAGGTATGAAATTCTTTATAACTGAGTGGAAATCTAATATTTTATATTATATTAACATGAGAAAACTATACTCAACAGAAAGAAACCTAAAGTATGTAACAGTTATGAAATTAATTATAAGTACATATGTATTTTGTTTAGTAACTTAGAAAAGGTATTAATAGGAATATTCAAAACACAGCAATGACCAAGTAAAATAATAGATTTGTTGTTTTAAATATTATGTAGGAATATATTTATAATATTTTGTCAAAAATTCTTTCCCTGGAGTGCTATATAAAATGATTTTTAAGACTAGCTAACTATAACACTCATGTTATTTTTGTTTCTTATTTAAATATGTTTATTAGGTTTTAATTGCTGTGCCATTTAATTACCATGAACTTAGCATCTTAAATCAAAAAGCATTTATTATATCATAATTTCTGTGGATCAGGAGTCTGGATACAACTTCACTGGGTCCTGTGCAAAGCTGCAATGTGCCAAGACTGGGTTGTCCTGTGGAGGCTTCAGGGGGGATGGATTCTTCTCTTAGCTTATTTAGGCTGTTGGCAGAATTCCCCTTGCAATTGTAGGAATGAGGGCCCAATTTCCTGCTAGTTGTTGTCCAGGGCTTGCTCTGAGCTCCTAGAAGCTTCCTTGCAGTTCCTTTACTATGGGTCCTCTCTAAAGACACTTTCACACCATGGCAGCTTACTTTTTCAAAAGCCAGCAAAGGAGAATGTTTTTAGTCTGAATCTGCTAGTGAAATGGAATCTTATAAAATAGGACATAGTAACGGGAATAATCTTCCATAATGTTTGACATATTCTGTTGGTTAGAAACAACTCTCAGTACATGACCAGCTTCAAGGAGAGGGAATTATATACAAAGGCATGGGTACCAGAAGACAGGATCATTTTACGGTCTGTCCATCACAATTGTGAACTATGAAGTGACATAATTTCACTGTTTTCTCTCTTAATAAGTTATTATGGTCAACCTGAATTGCTAATTAAATAAATTTATATATGTCAGTTAAAGTAAAAATCCATATGTGAAGAACTGTCACTCATGTGAAGTGTGGAAAATTCTAGGAAATGCAAATATAATCTATACTACTAAAATAGGGTACATTCTCTAAATAAAAACTCAAGCCAATCATTCTGAAAAACTTTTAAGGCAGAATTTTGACCTAAGAAAACTGTTTAATAAGATGACTGCATTATTCTAAGTAATGTTCATGCAGGAAACAAATGTTCCATTTACTTTTTTAGGGCACCCATACATCTTGACTCTCGACTCTGAAAAAAGAAAAACTTTTTTTCTTACTTTTATACTGTAAAATAGATCTTATTTTAGGTCCAGAGTAAAAGAGATACATGAACCTTTAAAATAGTTATATTTGCCCTTTATTTCTACATTGAGTTCTAAATGCCATCTATTTTGTAAAAGTTAATAAGAAACAATACTAGTGTTTATTTTTAATTAGCCTTACTGTATTATCCCATTAAGGAATTTAAAAGGAAATTATAATGTTTGAAACCATCCTCACACGTCTGAAAAATTTCAAGAACATCTTTACATACACATTTTGTCCAACCGCATGAAATTGATAATTTTTTCAGTACAAAAACTAATTTTATATTGGTCACCCTAATAAAATGATGTTCATATATGTGCCTGTATGTACGTATATATATATGTGTGTGTGTTCATATGTATATGTTTTAAAGTAAGTCAACTACTCAATGATTTTGCAAGTGATATAAAGTAGGATAAACAGATACACCTTTCTTATTACTTTGCGAAAATACTGTGTGTGTATTTATGAATGTGTGTATGCTATCCTTCTTATGAAAAAAATGTATCCAGAAAAATACACTTCTAAAGTTCTTTATTTTAATAAATAATCTATCTTCTTTTAATTTAAGCTTATCACGGTAATTACAAGCCTTTTCAGGCTCTGGATATCCTAAGTAGTGGTAATCACAGATGTAGTAGCAAAAAGAAAAATTAAATTGCCTGACAAATATCACCCCAGTCACAAACACCAACTCCAATCATGCCTGACTAGGAGCAAGAGAAAGGGCAAACAGGATTAAGAGAGGAAATCTGTCTTTATGGCAGCTGCTAACTTCTCAAAGTGTTCGTACATGAAATACAAGCACAAAAAATACAAGCGAAAAAAGGGGCTCTCTTATCTCCTTACTTATAAGCTCCTTATGATATAGAGGACAGGATGAAAAGAGATAGGCCCTTAGATAGCCTAGTCTTTGCTCTAGGATCTCTGAGTCTTACCCAGCCCTTAAGGGTCTGAAATATATCTCTGGAAGCCAAGCATGATTCTGGAAAATTAGACAGAATGTTGCTCAAGTCAAAAACATGCCACAGACTGATAATCTAAACTCCATGGGTTTTGACTTCCTAATCATGCACAATTCTTATAAGACAGAATAAAATACATAGGCAACATACATGGTGTGTTTTGTAGGTACCCTGAAACAGAACTATTAGTAATAATAGGACTGCATTTCCTTCTTAAATTTTCAGATGATCTTACTAAAAAGAAAATCTTTCTTCAGTAGATCCTATTGTTCTTATTACGTCCAAACATTCAGAGAATCAGAGTTCCAACATAGTAGTTATTTGGTTTGTTGCTTCAGAATCCTATGAGAACATTTTTTTTAATGCACACTCTGCAGCCTCACTTCCAGTGATTCTTATATTGAAGATGGAATTCAGAAATTATTATTTAAAAATATTTCCCAGGTTATTCTCATGTACCTCCATATTCTGAATTTACTGCTTTTGACACCTCCTCTTATTACACTTCACATATGTACTCATAAGCCACGTGTTTCTTATCAGAATCATCAGAATGAACTCTAATTGCCTCACTCACTGCACGCATGGTAGCAAGTAGATATGTCCTTCTCTCCATGAATAACAATCATCTATCACTATAATCACTTGTCCAAAATCTACCAACATCTTACTTCAGCCTCAAAGTTAAAAAGCATGAATTGCATCAATGTTATTACTGCAGCTTTGGTGATAAGACATGGAAAATGAGAAGAATCCTGCATTGAAGATGAAAGAACATGAATCTATGTAAAAATATTCTAAGGTTAAGTGTAAATGAAATGTTCGTGCAAACGAACAAAACTGAAAAAATTGCATAACAAATTCTACTGGATTAGCTTTGGTTAAAAGATTTAGTAAAATTAAAAGGCACAGTTTGCAATATTAGGAAAGACCAATGTAAAAATTAAGTATGTTTATAATTGAAGATACTTCATATTATTTTCAAAGATAGTAATCGTCAGTATTTCAGTGTATACCTGTAGTCTCAGGTTAGTCCAGAAAGAATATATGTGATAACTGAAACCCTATCCCATTTGTCTTTGCCCCGTTTCACTGAAAACTGAGCCATTGGTATTACCTGTAATTGGATGCCACCAATTTGGCAAACTCTAAGTACCACAGACTATTTGAAAACTGATCAAAGTTAAAACGTTACGGATATTTCTGATAAACCCTTACATATTTACCTTTGATTGTATTACCCTTCCCTTCTTTTTAAACTAACGGTATGTTTTGTTGATTTCTTTCTTTATATGGGCATCTGAATCTTGAAGTCAGGCAAGTATGCAGACATTCAAACCTTGTTTCTAAATACAACACTACAGTCTTCATTATCTTATTTCTATACCATCTTGCTCTTTGCTTGTACCTATATGCCTTACCCAACGACCTGTGCTAGTACACTGGCATCTGTTCAAAGACTTCAGTGCTATTTCCATATCAAGTAGGTATTTTATCTTTGACCTGCTTTTTTTTTTTAACAATCTGGATGAAATTCTTCCCTCTGAAACACTGAAATAAAGTGAAAGAAAACTTAAGCCATTTAATAAAAGAAAAATATTGATTAATAAATATAATACAGGGCTTCCCTGGTGCCACAGTGGTTAAGAATCTGCCTGCCAATGCAAGGGACACAGGTTCGAGCCCTGGCCCAGGAAGATTCCCACGTGCCACGGAGCAACTATGCCCATGCGCCACAACCACTGAGCCTGAGCTCTACAGCTCTCAAGCCACAACTACTGAGCCCACGTGCCACAACTACTGAAGCCTGCGCACCTAGAGCCCGTGCTCCGCAACAAGAGAAGCCATGACAATGAGAAGCCCGCGCATCGCAACAAAGAGTAGACCCCACTCACCACAACTACACAAGGCCTGCACACAGCAACGAAGACCCAACACAGCCAAATACATAAATAAAATTAACTTAAAAAAGAAATATAATACAAAAACATTTTGCTTAATGACTAACCTATGAAAAATGTGATTTTCTAAAATTCTTAAAATTTTTAAATGGACAAGATATAGTGTCTGTCCCATAGAAAATAAAAGTCTAGTAAGGGCATAAACTATTCACAAGTAACTAGAATACAAGATAGAATGCATTTTGTAGAATAGGTACAAACATAGCAATAAGAAAACATCGAAGATAAAGGATGTGATTCTGAAAGGAAATACTGGAAAGGATTGATAAAGAGATATGTATTAAAGGTGGCTAAAAGCTCAGCCTTGAAAGGGGGGTCAGATATTTTTCAGGGAAGGGAACTACTGGAGCTGAAACTTTGAGACAGAAATCAGAATGGAAGCAGTTATATTGACTCTTCTTTTGTAGTCAATGGGAAATTCTTTAAGATGTTTGAACAGAGAAGAAACAAGCAGATCTCTGTCTTCAACATGGAACATTACTTTGGCAGTAATATTTGCAACTCATTGCAGAGATGGAAGAATAGGGAGCAGAGAGAAACTCATTTTAAGGTTACTATTAGAGTTGAGGTAAGAAATGATAAATACTTGGATTTGTATACTGGAAGTAGGGAATATGGAAGAATAAAAAAATGTAAAAAAGGTTAAGAAGACTCACTGGTGTTCAAGATAAAGAGACTGAAGTAAGACAAGTTATAAAGATGTCTTCAAGTTGTCCAAATACCTGGGCTTGCTCCATGACAGGGCTCCTGCCTGAGATGTTAGTGGATAAATAGAAGGGTGTGGTTTGAACTGCACTTGAAGGAAGGGAAGATGAGTTTAATTTTGAATGTGTTGGATTACTAAAGCCTCTAGGATAACTTTATCTATGTATAATAGGCACTGAAACATAATGATAGAGATACTTGAAAAGGATTAGGAGCATAAAATACATTCATGAATAATTTAAGTAGTAGTAATAATGGAGAATAATTAAGAAATCAATTCTGAAGTGCAGAATTGAAAGGAGTTAAAGACAGAATGATTATAAAATGTTAACCGCTACTTTTTCTTAAAGGAAAAGCCTTTCATATCAATTTGGCCCAAACTTTAGCTCACCTGTTCTACATATTTAAAAATAAAACTATTCCTGGAATGGCTAGGGAACGGTTTTGACATTAAAGGAAGCAAGTTGGTCAAGGAATATTTTGTTTCTTTGTTTCGGTCAATGGCTACATTTATTTTTTTAAGGTTGTATTTATTTATTTATTTATTTGACTGTGCTGAGTGGCTTGCAGGATCCTAGTTCCCCAACCAGGGATCGAACCTGAGTCGCCTGCAGTGGAAGCACAGAATCCCAACCACTGGACCACTAGGGAATTCCCCAATGGCTACATTTAAACTCACACACACAGAGGCAGACAATAAAAGAAGCAATTACAGCATCAAAGTGAGTATCACTGAGAGAAACTAAATATGAAGACTGTTGGAAGAAATAACATCAAGAGCAAAAGTTAGATTTAAAGCCTTTGGAGGGACCTTCATGGCATTATTATCTGGCACATGAATACAATTTCTTCTGCACATCAACAAACCCTGGATCTCATCTTCCCAACTCTCTCTTGATCACTATGGTCAAGCTACCTTTCTGTCCTCTGCCTCTCAAACAGAGCAGGCACGTTCCCGCTCCAAGGATTTTTTACTGGCCCTTCTCTCTGTGTGAACATTTTCCCATCCTGCATGACCATTCCAAGTCTTTTAGCAAATGCCACCTTCTTAGTAAAGTCAATTAATTTAAAATCGTAAGACCCAAGCCCTTAGCAATCTCTTTACTTGTATGCTCTTTATTCTTCTATAACATACTATAAAATTGACTTTCTTTTTACTTTTTACTAATTTTCTTTCTTCTCTTACTAGAACCGGGATTTCTCTCTGTGTATTCGCTTGGGGAATCTCCAAAACTTAGAATGATATCTGCTACGTAGCAAGATCTCAATAAATATATTCTGAATTTAAGGAATTTTGAAACTTGGAAATTTGAAAGTTATCTGGCATTTAATGAAATGCCATTTACCACTTTGTATTAATTGGCCTCATACCAAGCCAGAAGAAAGGAAGAAAGTGCAGCCTTATATTCTATGTGGACATGTTCCTTGGGCCACAGCTTAATTTTAACAGGGCTAAACACACCTAAGTGAGGAAGCCAGTCCAATAGATGACAAGCCACCTATTGTATTCTCTCTGAAAATTGTCTACTGCTATAATCCCTTGGTAGTGGCCACTTGAATGTACGTGTGTATTTACTTAGGTCCAAGGGTCATGCTGGGCTACAAGCAAGCAAAATAATCCTCCAAGAGAACAAGAAGTCAGTGAAGAAAGGAAAATAAATTAGACTGTAAGGACCCTGAGAGACAACAGGAAAAGGAAAAGCATGCATACTCTGAGAAAGGAGACTCTGATCTCGGCAACAAAAACTGTCTAGCTTCTCTTCCTCTAAGGCATGGATAAAAACTGATTTGAAATCCTGGGAGGTTTCATTTTGTGTTCTTACATGTTCCTCTATTTCTTTATTTGAGTTAGCTAGATGACTCACTGTACCTGACAAAGTTGTTGGGAACGTTATGATTTTAGAAATATTTAACATAAAAATGTCAATAGTTCATTTATCTTAATATTTTCCTTTAATTACGAATAGCTGGAAAAGTTTCTCCAAGCTCTACTGTGAAACTGATTTTGTGTGCACTTAAATGTCTCTTCTGATACCTTTCTATTTATGCCTCCTTTTTAACTTTCTTGTAATTAATGTTAGCTCCATTTATATTATACTTTATAATTTTGAATTTTTAAAATAATAATTATATTTTGAATTTTTAAAATAATAATTTTTGTGTGTGAAACACTCCTCAAGGAGATTGCATTCTGGTTGTGGGCATTGGGGAGAGTCAGGGAAAAAAAGCACACAAATTAATAAGCAACTTAATATGAAATCGCAGTAGTAGTAGTAGTAGTATGAAAGAAACTATGGTACTACAAGAAAAACCTAATAGGGAGGTTTGTTTTAGGTGGGGTGGTCTCCCAGAACAGGGCTTCTGCATCTCTTTTTCTCAATTATACTGTAGGGCTTTTTTTGTTTAATTGCTTAATGTCTGGAAACTTTTTGGTATTGTGTGTGTGTGTGTGTGTATTGTGTGTGTGAACATACACACATACAGATACCTGGGATCTGCTGATATGCTATGTTACCCTGGCTTGTGGTACCATTCCACTAGAACTTATATGTCACATTCTTCAGAAAACTGCTGTTTTGTCCATGTTAGACCTTAACCCTGTATTCCCAAATATTTCTGCTTTATTGCTGTATGTATCACATTGTGTCATAACCAAGTTTCCTTGTCTGTCTGCTCTATTAAATGTAAGTTCTTTGTAGGCAGAGATGATAATTACATTAGTACTGTACATACATAGCATCTGCAACAATGCCTGCGGGTGTGTTCAGTGAATATTGTACATTTGTGGTGAGAAGATTAAAGTTTAACTGAGTACTTGGGCATTTTAAGAACTGACATCACTGATTGTGTATATTTATAATTAACTATATTACAGAAATACCTAATAGAATATATTTTAAATTACTGACACACTGTTTGAGCCATGTATGTTGCCTCTTGACAACTCTTCTATTCTGTTCACATAGCCTGTCTGGAAGAAATAGTTCCTGTTTTTTAGGAAAACAAAATCTTAAACCATATCACCCTGAGGAGTTTTCATCCTTTCCGTAATTATATAACATTGTAACTAACTTGACACTTACGAGATATCTGCATGGCTATATATTCACTTTTTTAAAGAAAGATGTTTGTAATAAACTACATGTTATTTTGAAAAACAAGAGCAGTCTGTATATCTTCTTTGAAGAAATGTCTATTTAGGTCTGCCCATTTTTGGATTGCGTTGTTTGTTTTTTTGTTATTGAGCTGCATGAGCTGCTTATAAATTTTGGAGATTAATCCTTTGTCAGTTGCTTCATTTGCAAATATTTTCTCCCATTCTGAGGGTTGTCTTTTGGTCTTGTTTATGGTTTCCTTTGCTGTGCAAAAGCTTTGAAGTTTCATTAGGTCCCATTTGTTTATCTTTGTTTTTATTTCCATTTCTCTAGGAGGTGGGTCAAAAAGGATCTTGCTGTGATTTATGTCATAGAGTGTTCTGCCTATGTTTTCCTCTAAGAGTTCGATAGTTTCTGGCCTTACATTTAGGTCTTTAATCCATTTTGAGCGTATTTTTGTGTATGGTGTTAGGGAGTGATCTAATCTCATACTTTTACATGTACCTGTCCAGTTTTCCCAGCACCACTTATTGAAGAGGCTGTCCTTTCTCCACTGTACATTCCTGCCTCCTTTATCAAAGATAAGGTGACCATATGTGCGTGGGTTTATCTCTGAAAGAATGTTCAACATCATTAATCATTAGAGAAATGCAAATCAAGACTACAATGAGATATCATCTCACACCAGTAAGAATGGCCATCCTCAAAAAATCTCCAAACAATAAATGCTGGAGAGGGTGTGGAGAAAAGGGAACCCTCTTGCACTGCTGGTGGGAATGTGAATTGGTACAGCCACTATGGAGAACAGTATGAAGGTTCCTTAAAAAACTACAAATAGAACTACCATATGACCCAGCAATCCCACTACTGGGCATATACCCTGAGAAAACCATAATTCAAAACGAGTCATGTACCAAAATGTTCATTGCAGCTCTATTTACAATAGCCCAGAGATGGAAACAACCTAAGTGTCCATCATCGGATGAATGGATAAAGAAGATGTGGCACATATATACAATGGAATATTACTCAGCCTTAAAAAGAAATGAAATTGAGCTATTTGTAATGAGGTGGATAGACCTAGAGTCTGTCATACAGAGTGAAGTAAGTCAGAAAGAGAAAGACAAATACCATATGCTAACAGATATATATGGAATTTAAGAAAAAAAAATGTCATGAAGAACCTAGGGGTAAGACAGGTCTAAAGACACAGACCTACTAGAGAATGGACTTGAGGATATGGGGAGGGGGAAGGGTAAGCTGTGACAAAATAAGAGAGAGGCATGGACATATATACACTACCAAATGTAAGGTAGACAGCTAGTGGGAAGCAGCCGCATAGCACAGGGAGATCAGCTTGGTGCTTTGTGACTGCCTAGAGGGGTTGGATAGGGAAGGTGGGAGGGAGGGAGACGCAAGAGGGAAGAGATATGGGAACATATGTATATGTATAACTGATTCACTTTGTTATAAAGCAGAAACTAACACACCATTGTAAAGCAATTATACTCCAATAAAGAAAAAAAAAACGAGATGTTTCTTGGCAGAAATACATTCAGATGTTTGATTTTTCATTTGTTTGGTGACTCAAGTTTTTTAAAAATCCTACATATTTTTAAGCCATACAGTTGATATATTTCCTTGGTGCCAGGATTTTTACTCTCATTTATGTTTCTATAAAATGGGAAGGTTGGTCATTTTCATTTTGCTTCCCTTACAGGTCAGTTTCCCCTTGGCACATCAATATTAATATCTCAAACCTACAATATCCGCCATAATTTTTCTCATAACTATAATATTATTCATAGAGATGTGGTTTGATAAAAATACCAATCTTAGGCTGACTCAATTGAAAAACCTTTACTAGCTTTTACAAGTATGTCCTCTTCCTAAATAACTATTTTATATACATACATATATACATACATAACCACATATATTATATGTGTGTATAATATTTATCAGAAAACGTCTAAATATTTACAAAATCACTGCACTGAAAAACATTATATGGCTTCCTAATGAGCTTTGAAACATTAATAAACTTTAAAAAATTAGTATTTCCTATTAGGTCCAGCCTGATCTGGTCCTGGCTGCGGTATGTGTACTACTGTTTACCTAGCTCACTGTACTCCGGTCACATTGGTTTTTCCTGACAGAGTCCTTATTGTTATCAGGGAAGATGTGCCTTTCAGGTCTTCTCATGTCTGGCTCTTTCTCATCTTACAGGTTTCGGCATACACGGCATAAATATAAACTTTCACAGAGAGGTTTTTTCTAAACACTCTAAGGGCCTTGCCCTTTGGTTTTCTTCATCAAAACCCCTAATTTATTCCTTTCATGGCACCAGTACCAATTTTTATTTATTTAAAGCATTTAGGTCTTTAAATAAGTTTCTCTTTCCCCCACTAAAGTGTACGCTAGAGAAGAGCAGAGTCACCATTTGCCATGTTATCTGTTATCTAATAAAACAGTATGTGATACATCTGTACATCAGTACAATAAATATTGAGTGATTTAGTAGTGGGAAGAAAAAACATGAAATATATTGAGATTAAGCCTCTGAGCATGGGAGATTTTTGCCTCTATATCTATCATCTCAACCTGTCTGAAGTTTAAGTGGTTTTAGAAGAGTCACTCTTCTAGGTATATGGAAAAGGGTATATGTACGTAATGGGAAAGGCAACAAATTAGACATATTAAAATAATTATTAGGTAGCAAAAAGTGCTTAACATGTACTTCAGGTTATACCAGTTTATAGACTGTGACAGTATTTGGAGTTCATAAATCTGTTTGAAATTTTTAATAATCATATATAGTGAATAATACAGATACCATATAAATGAGTGAGTTTCTTCTCAATAAGGAAAAGCAGTGACTAGAAACTAAGCATTCAGTTATATTTTATTACATATGAATGATATGATTAAAAACTGGTGGAATTCCTAAATAAAAGCAGATATTAGTAGTAGTATTAAATAGACTTAATGACAAATGTTTTGCTCTAACCATTCGAACATCATGAAATAAGTCACTATATGGTCTGCTTTTTATACATATATATATGTATATATATATATATATATATATATATAGCTACTAAGGCATGGCTAATATGCTGTCTTTTTATCTAAGTTCTGCTCTTTGATATTTTTGATAGATTAAGAATTTTTATTTTGTTTGTTTTGTTTGTTGATTAGGTATAGTCAAAGAAGATGAAAAATAGAGTAAGCACGGTGCTTGCTGAAAGCAAAATGTTCCTTTGGCTGCTGTGAAGCAAAGAGGGATCTATAAATACCAGGAATCTATGAATTTAGACCACTAGAAAAATGTTTTGTTTTCAAGTTAATTCTTTACAAATGGTGAAGATAATACTGGGATAACAAATCCCTTTCATTCTGAAAAAATAATATAATTAAAACCTGAAACTTTGTAGAAGTGTTCTCTCTGTAACACTTCATTTATCTCAGACATGTGGTTCCCAGAAGGATTCAAAGTTCTAAGGAAACTCAGACCTATTAAGCATATTCCAAGAATAGCTGTTACATCTCTAGAATAATCTGCTAATGCATTTTCACTTATATCTTGAAATTAATATGTCTAAATTAGAATGATTTCAAATTAGTACAGACAAAAATATAACATAAACTTCCTATCCATTTTTCTCCAGTGATTCCTATTCCATCATGATCTTTTGGTTGTGTAATATTTCTACTTTTTGTCTTCTCTACCTAGATCACATGAAATTATGTCAGGATAAATCATCAAATATCAAAATTATCAAGTCTTCCCCCTAGAATAACAACAAAAAAAAAATGCTAAAAAAAGACCACTATCAGGAATCCAAGACTTTAGGTGGTAATATTTTCCACAATTTTTGAAGTGGCTTTACAATATAACCATGTGGTAAGAAAATAAAAAAGAATCAGTGTTTGTTCTTTCATAATGTAGGTTCTACTAGATGCTACAAAGAATAAATACAGGGGCTTCCCTGGTGGCACAGTGGTTGAGAGTCCGCCTGCCGATGCAGGGGACACGGGTTCGTGCCCCGGTCCGGGAAGATCCCACATGCCGCGGAGCGGCTAGGCCCGTGAGCCATGGCCACTGAGCCTGCGTGTCCGGAGCCTGTGCTCCGCAATGGGAGAGGCCACAACAGTGAGAGGCCCGCGTACTGCAAAAAAAAAAAAAAAAGAATACAACAGGAACTTTAAAAAAAATGCATGTTTCAAAAATTACATTGGTGTCCATGGCTTAGATTCCCTTAATCATAAGATTATGAAAACAATCATAAACAAAATAATTAAACCTGTTTATTTTAAGCTATATCAACTTATATGATATAATACATATTATGCAAAAGGAAAGCATTCCAAAATGCTAGATTAAAAATTAATATATCTTATATGTTAAAGTGCCCTAAGCTCTGTTTATAGAATTTTGTCTAAACTTTTAACTGAATTCTGAAAAAAACACTGAGATTAGCTTTATTATTATTATTATAATTATTATTACCTCCACTTTATTGATGAGAAAATTGACAGAGAGTGGTTCAGTGGCTATGTAATTCATGTACCCATTATGTAATTTTCAGGTTTGTAGACCAATTCAACTCCAGAGACTACACTCTTTAAACCATGACTATGTTTCATTCACCAAATGTTAGGTAGAAAAATATTTATTCTTTCTTTCAATCTATAAATATTTAATGAGTATCTACCACTTGCCAGGTACAAATCTAGGTGCTGTGATATAGCATTGAACAAAAAGACAAAAGGATATTTCTATACAATATCCATTTTTATCACTAAGGTATGGAAATTAGGTAGCATCAAGAAGAGTAAAAATTTGGTCATAGAATTTTCCAGTCACTCCTGGTATTTCATTCATTCAGGAAAAAAGTAAATACTGTTCATCTTTAATTCAAAACCAATGGCAGTGAGAGCCTGATATTTAGTGGTTTTCAGGATAGATGAGCATCCAAGTGATTGAACTCAGATATAGAGATAGACTTGGATTTCATTGATTGAAACTTAAAACTCTTCCATAAGGAAGAATTTTTGAAATTTTTGTTACTTCCAAAAAACAGAAGAGACGGCCTTGGAGCTGGGCAAAAAACCTAGCAGATTTCTGGAGTAGATCCTAAAAATGATGACCAAATTAGAAGCATTATTATATAAACCATGGGACAGTGAAGACGTAAATAAATAAAATATTGTATACGTCAGAACTGACAAGTGTCAAGGTCAAAAATTAAGTAGAGAAGGGCCTTGAGATTGCTGGAGAAGATTGCAATTTTATATGGAGTGTTGTATTAATGAAAATAACATTGATGTTTTAAGAAATAAACCATAAAGTATGCAGTCCAAATGATATGAAAGTTGTTTGTTCATATAGAGTCCAAATTAGTTGTCCTTATCAGTGGTAATATTACTCTAAATGATGATTTAGATGCCTTTTTATATCTTGAGGCTTTGGTGATGTGAGCACCTGCATCAGCCATGGAAGCGGAAAGGGAGAATATTGCATAGGAAATTTTAACAGCACAAAGACTCTGGTATGTAGTCTATTTTTACACCCAGGAATATGAGGAGAACTTGCTATTAGTTAGAAGCATCCACAAATAGATTTTTAAAATATGCATTAGCTAGTCAGCAGCTGGAAGTATATGAAAATAGATTCTTACATAAAAATTATTAGGAAGAGGTGAAAAACTGAGGAGGTGAGGAACTGAGACTTCCAGATATTTAGCGCAAGAACATTCAAAGCAGAGAAAATGACCAGTGCAAAGACCCTGAGTGAAACTTAACTGGCATATTTATAGAAGAGTATGAAGTGTAACAGCAGAAGTTTAGGGAAATAAGAAGGGCCAGATCCTGTGGAACCTGAAGGCTATTTTAGGATCTTTGTTTTTCTCTTGGATGAGACAGGGAGCCATTGGAGTGATACGACTGATTTAATTTATATCACAATCACTTTTGCAGCTTGTTGAGTATAGGCTGAAAAAGTCAAGGCAATAAAAAGGTAGAGTAACTTGGAATCTATTGCAATAATAGAAATGAACAATGATGAGGGCTTGGCCTAGAGTGTATAGAAGTCTAAGTTCTGAAAAATGATCAGATTCTGGATATATTTTGGGGATAGAGCTGGAAGTATTAGATGGCAGATTAGATGTGACCTATGAGGGGACATATTAAACAAGATGATTCCAAATATTTTGGCTTAAACACCAAAAAAAAGAATTGCTGAGAAATAGTAGGTTGCTTAGAAGTTCAGTTTTGTATATATGAATTCAAAAAGTTTGACACCCACGTAATGTTGAAATAGGTAGTTGGATATGACCTTAATGATCAGAGAGGGGAATCTGGGCAGGTATTTATAGCCATGAAAGAGACTGAAATCACCAAGAGAGCATAATATGTTAATATGTTGCATAATGTAAAATCATTTGTCAAAAACACTAGATATAAACATATAACAGTAGAACAATGCAATTTTTTTTCATTTCTGTTAGAAATTACATTGATTTTAGTCTTATAAATTTTACTTTAAAAACAGATGATTTAAAATGCCAGCATTTCTTAATGTAATCAGGTTAAAATAAACACTATTATCTAACTAAAAACAATTATTGCAGATAGGAATTGACATTCTCATCATCGATTACAGCTTTTATAATTTTACTGCAGCCACCTCTTTAGGACATTAATAATAATTAATTTACTTAAACAAACCAGACTCATGAATTGTGATGCAGGTAATTCCCTTTAACATATTACTAATTCTCCATGTCATACTCTGGAAATAATTTATTTTACAGTACATGACTCCTTAACATGCTTATTTTACCATTTTGCCAAATGAATAACATTTAAAATCGAATACTCATTTCATGTATTTTTCCTCATTCTAATAGAATAAGTTTTATTATATGAAAATGTCATTCTATACTAATTCTTTAGAAAATGTTTTAAGTTTAAATATATAATAAGTAATAGTATTGGTATGTTTTCCATTTTTAGATAATATTTTCTTTCATACAGTTGTAGCACCTTAATTATAATGAAATAATTAATATTTAAGTCAAATTATGACAACAAATTTTAGTAATTCTTATGTTTAAGAAAATATATTAATGAGTATAGTATTCTCACTATTGTATCTACTCTTCAGAGTCAGGATGGACTCTCACCCAAAATCTGGCTGAGATGTTGACACTGATGACGCTCCTCCCCCAACACACACCCCCAAGAGGATTCGAAAAGGTTTATTACTAACATGATAAGGCTTTCTGAGGAGAGTAGTGCAGACTTCCTAAGCTGCTCCGAAAAATGGCTTGTAGAAGAGAGAGCAGGAAAAGAGGACTGCCTTTAGGTTTTTATGGAGTGTAAGGATGGGACATAGATGAGGGTTTCTGTGCAACTAAGGGCTTACGTGGCTTGAACTTCCCACTGGTAGCAAAGGAGCAGGAGCCTGTCTTTCATATTAGCTTTCTCACATGTGCGGCAGATGAGGATGAAAAAGGGATGAAGTTTAAAGGGTGTAACGGGAAAATATAAAAACAAAATGGAGTCACATCCTTTAATACACTCACTCTAAAGAAAAGAATACTGTACTAAAACTATTTTAGAATTAAAATGTTTGTATCACAAAAGACATAGAATTCTGAGACCAAAACTGTGGACTAATCTTAAGCATTTCTTTAGAAAATGTTACCAGTGGTACACATATTTTTTAGTGTAGTTGTTCCCAAAATTGCTTTTATAAAGAACAGAAGATTGAAATACATATTGCTAAAAAAAAAAACATCATTCTATATATCTATAAATCTGCATATCTAGATCTAAAATGAGAGCTGGATGCACAGATAATTTCCCTCCTTTTATCTTTACAAAGTCTTATTTTTTTAGTCCTATTCTTTTGAGCACTTTACATTCTTTTTAATCTGAATTCTGTGTAGCTACTTACACACACACACACACACACGGTATTCTTAATATTAATGTAATTCAATGGTAGTTTACTTTAAAGGCTAAATGTTACTGTTCGCTGAGTTCTGGAAGTCTCAGGAACCTGCAGGAAAAAGTACATAACGGTAAATCAAAAGCATATGCAAACCGACAATGTATTTGGCTCCTGCTCTCATGAAACAGAGATGTTTCTCATCTGTCTCCAAATCCTGTGGAATTGATTAGAGGATTGTGCTATGTGTATACATCTATATTTGATATCTTTGGTTGAAATTTTCACAGTGGAGAAAGCTTGTTAAATATAGAACATGTCTACAAAAACCAACTTGCTTACTGGTAATTTGGTACACTCCCCTTGTATTATTCAAGTTGTGTGTGTGAATAAAAGCTTTTCCCCTATATCTCAGACTTTCTTTGATGATTTGTTGCCAAGAGAATGAGAGTAATGCCATCAATTTATTGTTATGACTAAAGCACTGGGAAGGCATTCAAATGCAGTTTGATACGGACATCTTTTAAAAAAATTCTTCAGTACATTTTATTACAGATTTATAAATCTTATATCCATTAAAATTGATGATGCAACAATGACATCTTGGGTGCAATACTGTTAACTATAATTTAAGAAAGGTGATATTTCAAAATTTAACCAGTCAAATTACCAATCACCTATTTTTTGACATTTTATACTTAGAAGCTGATCATCAAAATGTAATGCTAAGAAAAGATGAATTAAGCTAATGCATATTACTGACATGAATTTCATAAATTTTACATTGCTTCTAGACCTTGTGAATTATTTAGAATTTTGTTTTGTTTTCCCACTGTGTAAAGGATCACAGTAATGCCTCATAATTAAGATGCTTACTTTATTTTCCCTAATCCTAATTTTATTAAGAATTTATGTATTTAGAGTAATATTACCAATGCTTTTTCATCTCTAATGATAAGGTGTTTAGAATTAGTCAGAATTTCAGAGGTATAGTACATCTATTTTCCTTTGGCAACTAAGGTCACAGAGATTCACTAATTATTTGCTCACACTACAAACCTCCTAACAAGTGCATTTGACCTTAATAAAAGGGTGCTTTTGCTATCTATGTTGCTTGGAAAATGGATACAGGCTAGAAAAGACATTTAGTTAGTGTGATTCAAAAGATTCTGAAAGTTTCCATTTACTGAAAATATCCTCTTCCCTTTAGCCTGAGAAATACAGCTTCAGAACAGAAAATTCTCAAAATAAAAAACAAAACTAAAGATTAATTCATCATTATTTATTGTCATGGATACATTAATCTAAGAGCATTTATTAGTGAAAGATAATTAGGGAATATTAATATGCTTGTAATTTCTTAGGTCTTCAAACTCATATTTTAAAAAGTGATCATATATAAGAAATTATCAGTCACTTCCATAACTATTCTTTTACCACAGCAGGAAATCATTCAGAAAATCATGCTTTCATACTAATCTACATTTTGCACTATTCAGTTGCTGCTTCACTTATTTCTGCAGTATATTTAAAAATAATAAAATGCTTGATCACCTTTATAGAGTCCCACAATTTCCTGGACTGCCTCAAAAGAATTTTGAAACAAATTATATCAATAGATGTAAGAATGAAAGATTTACTAATACCTGCAATGTAGCAAAATATTCAAAATCTCCATTTACAATATTGTTAAATTGCAGTTCCTTTTCTTGAGCACATATTATGTTACTTAAAATAAAAAACTCATATTTGTAGGCAAACAGGGAATTGTCTACAAGCCACATAAAAATTTCCATTACTGAAATGACGAAAACGAAGTTCCAGGAAAACTACTTGTTCATTAGGGGTGGAAGAAGTAGAATTAGTTTTTCTGATTCTAATCCCCATGAAATTTCTGGGTAGAGGACTGTGAGTTGAAGTTCTAAAGTTAGTTCAGGATGGCTGGAAGAAACAGTTTGAAATTGGAGAAGTAAACAAATGCAAGGTCAGGCAGGGTCTTTGACCCACAAAGATTTTGAAACACTGAATAATTTACAACTCACATAATGAATGCCTGGCATAGCAAATATAGTTGATAGGTGGGCTGGAGGCAATAGAAAGGCAATGGATGGTTTTAACAGTAGAGGAATATAATCATATTTGCTATATAAAGAGCTGACTTTGGAAAATGAACAAGACAAAAAGCAAATATTCGAGTTGGGAGGATTTTATCCTAATTTAAATGACTTGATAATGGCCATTTAGAAGTTAAAGTGGATAAGAATTTCACTGATGCAATTCTTACTTATTGTTATGGTCTTACTTTACACATGTAGCAATTTTCAATAGCATTTTCCAGTTTCCATACATTTCTTCCCTACTTTGCCAAAGCTCATGTTCCTCCTGTGGCTGTATGGCACTCACATGTTCTGAGCATGCAGTTTATCTCCAGAGACCCTTCACTTCACTAAAGGGCCAGGCAGGGTACCTTTGATCAGTTTAACTTAGTTATACAAGTGAGTACTGGACAGAAGTCTGTATTCAGAAACATTACCATAGAAATTAGAAGTCTTTGTGATACACTGTGACTTCTACAAGCCTCACAGAGGACTAACTGGGTGTCATAAATTGAAGGTAAAGTACCTTAACATGACATCAAGTTAAAAATGACTATTGAAGATCAAAAGAGGTAAAATACATGGTCCAGGAACCAAGGTGTGAAAGCAAGAGGGGCCCCAATTAACATTAGTTCCAATGACCCGCTGGGGAACTTTGTGCTTCTAAACCTTCAACCGAGCCTCTATAAAGTTAGAGGATCTGGTCCCAAAGGATGAGGGGGCACTCTTTGCCAAGACACAGTAAAGTCTTAATGAACTACCTACTACAGCCACTGCCTGGGCATTCTGAATGCCTGGTTTCCAGAGACGAGTAAGGGACAGCAAAATATTTATTCTGGCAGGGATATTCTATCCAGATTAACAGGAGAAGGTGACACTTCTTTTTAACACAATGGTAGCAGAGATGAATATTGGTGATATCCTACTTGGCTAATACTTGGTGTTACCTTGCCAAATTGTGAATGTCAATGACCATGGGCAGCAGCCCCCTTCCCCACGAGAAGATTTTCATCACCAGGGTGTCAGACCCCATAGAAACAAGCATTTGGCACATAGTACCAGATTAACAAAAGCATGGAAATGAAAATAACGGTGAGGAAAAGGTAGAATGGATAATAGGGGAAAAGAGAGTACCAGTTGTAGCCCTGAGGTCAACTGCAAGGGTGAGGCCTATAGTTTATCCAACGAAACTCCTTCTTCAAATCTTCACATGGAAACAATGAAAGAATTGTTCCAAAAGTATAGATGGATAAGTGAATTATTAATATGCAAGAGATGAACTATGGAAGCCATGGATGTATGTCCCTCAGATCTCCATTTAAGAGGGAAAATACTGTAAGTAATGTAGTTAACTGATAGCTTTCTGCTGCTGCACCACTGAAATCTCCCATTAATCCTCATGCCACTATTTCCAGGATGCTCCCAGTCAATGACTGAATGAAGGTTCTAGAGCTGGTTAATTCATAAACATAACGAACCCCTCTAATTGTCAGTCTTTGCTTTTGAGCTCTTTAGGGGTCTTGCTAATATTCTTTCAGAGTCACACTGCATTTTAAGTCTTTTTCTACCCAATCCTTCTTCCCCACCCCTCTCCCTTTATAAGCCTCAGACTTGTATCATGGTCTGGAAGCTTTCCTCACTGATTCCTGTTCCCTTTCCTTGTAAAACTAAACAGGTATTTTCCCTAACAAATCTCTTATATTTCTATTCCATCTCAGCACCTGCTTTTAAAATGACCTAGACTGCTATACAGAGGTACTAGGGCTCTTGATAATATCCCTAAAACTTGAAGAATTAGCTCAGAAACTTGAGAAAACCTTGAAAATTTATTTAGATTAGGGGAAAATCAGGTAGATAAAAAGAGACAGGCTTCTCTTTATATTATAATATTTGTTCAGTAAGCCTACTAGAATTCAGCTAACCCAATTCTTCCATAAATTTGAAGTGATAAAGTGTTAATGTATCAACAGATTGTTCATTCAAGAAAATTAAAATAAAATATTCAACATATTGCTTGATTTTTAAGAATATTTTTCTTCTTAGCTTTTTTAGGGAGGGCAGAATAATGGGGAAATAAAATTACATTTAAAATAGATATAGAAAGGTGTTCTGGAAATATATTAGTCTATAGAGGAAATCTGCTTTAGATGAATAGTTTTCCAGCAAAATCTGTCATTGTGAATTAACTCCAGTATTATGTCATTTTTTAGAATTATTTTAGACTTTTAGTTTACTATCTATGAATAATGCATCTTGTACTCTGTATGTTTCAGTTCATATTATAAAAAAATATTAAAAGAATATTGTCTTCCTCTGACTCATCTTAACTAGCCAAAGGAAAGAAAAGCATCTCCTCTGACTCATCTTAACTAGCCAAAGGAAAGAAAAGCAAATGGTATCTTTAGTGGAACATATAACTGGATTTTCCCAAGCCTGAAACAGTAATTTTTTATTAAACATATCTTTTTTATTGTCATCAGAGTAACTCTTCAATGTTTACATAAATATGCTAAAAGTGTTTTATTTTAAAATATCAGTGTTAGAATAAGCACATTTGAACATTATGAAAGTAGTCATTAGGAAAATGCAAATCAAAACCACAATGAGAGGCCATTTTACACACACTAGGTTGTAGTGGAGACAAAAGAAATCGGAACACGGATACATTACCAACGTGACTGTAAAATGGTGCAACTGTTTTGGAAAATTGGTGATTCATCAAAACATTAGAGTCTACTCCTAGGTATATACTCAAGAGAAAGGAAAACAGGTCCACACAAAACTTTTACACAAATGTTCATAGCAATGTTATTCATAATAGGAAAAAGTGGAAGCCCTTAAATATCCATCCATGATAAATGGATAAACACAATGTTATATATTCACAAATGGGGTATTATTTGACAATAAAAAGAGTAGAACACCAATACATGTACAACATGGATGAACTTTGAAAACATTATGCTAAATGAAAGAAGTCAGTCATGAGAGGTGACATATTATATGATTCAATTTACATAAAATGTCCAGAATAGGGAAATCTACATATAGAAAGTAGATTAATGGTCACCTAAAACTGAGTATTTTGGATGGCGGGGTGTTGGGTGGTGGTAATAAAGAATGACTGCTGATGAGTATGGGTTTCTTTTTGAGGTGATGAAAGTGTTCTAGAATTAGAATGTGGTAATGGTTGCCCTTTCTGAATATATTTTTTAAAAACGTTGAACTGTACACTTTAAATGGGTAAATTGCATGGCATATGAATATCAATAAAACTGTTTTAAAACTCCTATTAGGAGATATAATTTTAATTAACTCCTTTATGCCCACATGCAAAGTATGTTACCTAGTTTTCTCTTTGAAAAGTTTTCAATAGAAAATTGTTTGCTTAATCATTTAGCACATTTCTACCTTTGTTTTATAGTTTTAGTTTAAAACCTTTAAATCTATCATTTGGAGTATTTTGACTAAATATTGTTTTGCTCTTTTGTTTAATTTTCTATTTTAAATTTCAATCATTGGAGGATAATTACTTTTATTATGAAGAGTATAATTTAACTGTTCCTATTAAAAATACATACTTCCTTCCCATGCTTATGAAAAAGAAGATACTTTTTTATTATATTGCTGGGCTTGTATTGCTCAACCACTTAAAATTTATCATTTTCACAATCACTGTTTTGTATTTATAAAGTCCATTATAGTCTATTAATGATTTTCAATTATTATTTAATAATTAAAACCAGTGAATCATGAATGTAAGTGATAATCCTAAATCTTTATCATGCACATTCTGGGACACAATACTCATGGACAAACTGTTCTGCAATTAATCTTGTTTAGGAGAAGTAATTCATACACACTTAAGCTATACATAGAAAGTGGGTGTGATTGTGATCAGGGCTGTTGATAACCCCTTCGTAAACTAAAGTCATGCCAACATGAGAATCCTAATATTTTTTAGTGAAGCTTGAAAAAAGAATTAAAAAAAGACATGTTAAATTCTCCAATTATAGTTGTATGTTTATGTATTTCTCTTATGTCATTAAATTTTGTGTCATGTATTTTGCGTCTCATGTTTGGTGAATACACAATTAGAATCTTTATGTCTTTATGGTGAATTGATCATTTTATCAGTGTATACTGTCCCTTTTTGTCTCTAGTAATTTTATTTGTTCTGAGATCTACTTCTTTGGATAATAATATACTCACTCTTGCATTTGTTTCCTTAATATTTGTATGGTATATATTTTTTCCATCCTTCGGCTTTGAATCTACCTTTGTTATTGAATTTGAAGTGAGTCTCTTGTACATGGCATACAATTTGGTCATATTTTTCCTCCATTCTGCCAATCTCTCTTTGATTGGGTATTCACACAATTTATATTTAGGGCAATTACTGATAATATTAGCTCTTAAATCCATCATTTTATTATTTGTCTTCTGTTGGTTTCCTCTGCTTCTTTTTCTTCTGTTCCTCTTGTCTTGCCTTCCCAAGTTACTTAACACTTTTTGTGTTTTTGAATATATCTTTATATATTTTGCTTACTGGTTGCTCTGGGTATTGTAATAGAAATAGTTGATTTATTACCAGTCTACTGGTATCAACATTTAGAGTAAATTGTGAAAGCTCTGCTTCCATTTAGGTCCCTTTACTGTCTCCACCTTTAAATATCATGTCATGAGTATCATCTTGTGTTATAATTTTGTTCTAATCATTATGATTTATAAAACTCATGAGGAAAGAGCTACTAATTGTATGTACATGTATTTCTGCTCTTTCTGTGCTTTTTCCCTTCCTGATGATCCAAAATCTTTTATTATTGCCTTTCTATTTCAATAACTTCCCTTATCCAATCTTTAAGGGAAGGTCTGCTAGTGACAAAGCCATTTTTTTTTTTTGTTGTGGTACGCGGGCCTCTCACTGTTGTGGCCTCTCCCGTTGCAGAGCACAGGCTCCGGACGCACAGCCTCAGAGGCCATGGCTCACGGGCCCAGCTGCTCCGCGGCATGTGGGATCTTCCCGGACCAGGGCACGAACCCGTGTCTCCTGCATCGGCAGGTGGACTCTCAACCACTGCGCCACCAGGGAAGCCCTGTCCTTTATTTTTAAAAAAATATTTATTTATTTTTATTTGGTTGTGCTGGGTCTTAGTTGAGACAGGCAGGCTCTCTAGGCGTGGCGTGTGAACATTTAGTTGTGGCATGCATGTGGATCTAGTTCCCTGACCTGGGGTCAAACCCGGGCCCTCTTCATTGGGAGCATGGAGTCTTAACCATTGTACCACCAGGGAAGTCCCTGTCCTTTATTTTTTAAATATAATTAACATGTTTCTTGGCGCTCTTTTGGTGTTTACTGTTTGGGACATCTTTAGCTTTTTTAATCTGTACGTTTGTGTCTTTCGTCAAACTTGTGAAATGTTCAATCATTACTTTTGTGACTACTCCTCCAGACTCATTCTTTCTCCAGTCCTTCTGGGTCTTCTTCAATGATATAAACGCTTGAACTTTTGTTATTTTCCCATAGGTCCCTGAGTCTTTGTTCTTTTTTTTTCAGTCTACATTTCTTTGTTGTTCAGACTGAATGAATTCTATTGACTTGTCCACAAGTTCACTTGATTCTATCCCGTCATCTTTACTCTACCATTAAGCCCATCTAGCAATTTGTTTTTCATGTTATTTTAGTTCTATAATTTTTAGTTCTATAACTGTATTTAGTTATAACTTTTATATCTTTACCAATACTTTCCTATTTTTATTAGTTTCAAGAAAATTGATTGTTGAAAAACTTATGAAAGCTGCTTTAAAATTCTTGTCAGATAAATCAAACAGCTGATTCCTTTCAGTGTTCATGTCTGTCAACTGTCCCTTCTTAATCAAGTTGTGATTATCTTGGTTCTTCGTATAATGAAGGATTTTTTATCCTGTACTGGATATTTGTCTACTATGTTAGGAGACTCTTGGCCCTACTTAAATCTTTTAGCATTGGCAGGTGGACTCTCAACCACTGCGCCACCAGGGAAGCCCGAGGATTCTTTTATTTTAAATCTATAGCCTGAGCCTCCAGTCTAAACAAAGCATTTTCACTTGTATTACAGAATACGTTTTCCTCTTAGCAAAACTTCTGTCAATATTAATATATAGCTTATTTTACCAATGTAGCTTATTTTACTTATTTACCTAAAATAACTAGCTTTTTTTTTTAACAAAGGCTAGTTATTTTAGGTGAACAGATGTTATATATCATATGTTATCTTACATATATATATTTACTGAAATGTATTAAAAATACATATAGATACTAATTTAATATCCATAACCATACTAATAATAATATTTACACAGAAGTTTTGAGTAAATAGCTTATAAAGTAGAAAAGAGAGAATTAGAATTTCTCTGCCACGAAGTGGTAAACTGTCCTGTTTTCTGACTTCCAAGTTTCTTTTGAATATTTTTGTATCCTTTAGAGGATCACTTGTCTTACATGCCCTGATTTACCAAGGTGGAAACCAGAAAATTCACTCTCTCATCATTTCCGCTAAGGAACTAATAGGTGACATGAGTTTCACCAACATGATATATCTGTGTGAGCTGTCAATACAGAAAATGAACATAAGAAAAATTTTGATTTGAAGAATTTATCTTCTGCCTATTTCAGTCATTGTAAGTGTTCATCAAATCAAGGGCTGTAGAGACAAAGCTTCTGGTACCTAGGTGCAGGAGTCATCAGTTCCCACACTGCAGTAGTTTTATGAGCTGTTAAACTGATGTTTAGTGGCAGATGTGAGAATTCAACTGTGAGCTCCCTGTATAAGGTGCTTGTTCCTTGTAGCATTTGCTTTCTGCTTCCCAGATTTTTGCCCCCAATACTGCAAAGTAAATGTTTCCTTACATTATCTCCTTACACTATCATTTGTCCCTACATTATCAAGTGTCCTCTGAACAATTCAATAATTATACTGTCTACCTACAACTAGTAAAACTGGGCCACAAGAAAATAATAAGCCTTGTATCAGTTATCTTGCATGCCTTAGTCTGAAGATAATGGAATGCAGCTAATATTAAAGGATGAGACTCTGGAAGATGATGACAAGCATTGTTAAGACTGTCAGTTCAGTGAATCAACTGTATCAGGGCATGTATCTGCATGATTCTTTTTTCCATTTCTCATTTTTATTATTATGTGGCCTCAATATGGATCCTGTATCTTTGCTGCAATATCTGCATTCCAACAGGATTAAGGGAGAGGAAAAAGGGGTGTGGACATCTTAGGAAAATTAAAATACAATCCAGGAAAGTACATCAGAATTTATGTCAGCCAAAATCCTGGTACTTGGGCATCTCTTGCTTGAGAGAAAGGAAAAAATGACTTGGAAACATCGGATTAGGCCTAACAACAATGGTGTTTGACACATGTTTCTACAAATTATATCCTCTAGAAATTTATTCTTATTCAGGTGAACAACAAAGCATAGATTCATTCAAGACAGATTCCTAAATGTCATATAATTTGTTTTATACCCATTGTTCTCCATCTTCACTGGTAACTCGGTTTTTCTGCATGTCAGATTTTAGAATAGATTTTAACACCTTTTAGTTCTCTATGCAGATGTCTTTACAGTGCAACAATTATACAGATTTAATTTATCCTGAAGTCAAACCTTCCGTAACTCCTTGATTTAAAAAAATCTTTATTTTCTCGTACTTCCTTCATTTTATGCATTTCTGACTTATACATAAATTCAGTGCAAACGATATTACATAGAGAGTAATTTTATTTTGACAGATAAGTGACATTTTTTTCTTTTAAATTATCTTACTACATCACAAGTACCTGTATTTAATTGAAATACATCGCATGGACAGAAAGCAGTAAGAGCCTCTGCTAACTGAGGCTGCTGCTTACCTTAGGCTTCTAAAAATGCATCAAGCATCCACTGCATAGAAGTCTGATTTTCTCCTGTTGTAATTCACTGTCAAAGGGAAATGAACAATTGATGAAGCAAACTATTCCTTTATTTTTTCCAGGTCAAATATCAGTGATTTACTATTCACAACGCTGATGTCTCCCTCTTTCAAAGAGTATTTGTTTAATTTTCTTTTTACTACACCAGTAATATGTTTTCTGAAAAGAAACTGACTTTTCATATTTAGAATGTGTTTCCTATATCTAGTGGTTGAAAGGAAGCATCTGTCATATTATGTCAGCTTTTCCTCTCTGATCCTCTAGGGGGATGTTCTGAATCATTAGTCTATAATCAGTTTTTGTTTTTAATTAAATATCAGCCATATGACTGAGTCAGAGAGAAATAGGATTTTGCTCTTGGTCTCCCAAATAAATAGATTTATGGAAATAATGTTTAGCAGAATATATGATAGGCTAATGGAATAAATTTTATAAGAAAAGCATCATTTGAGTTTTCATACATAAATTATTTTTAGGAAATCAGGAAAAAGTTTGAACTGTGTAATATCAAAATCAAAATATTAGTCCTTGAGTAACTGCTATATATTCAGACTTCAGTAAGTATAATACATAAAATGATTTTAATTACTCATAAAAAATCTTTTACTAATTTATGCAATAAATGATTCTATCAGTTCATTACCAGATCTTTGAGACTGTGAGATATGCTGGTATGTGACTGTGTGTGTGTGTGTACATGTCCGTGTGCATGTATACAAATAGACCTGTAATAATTTACATACAATATTTGTTCCCAAGTAACCAAAAATATATTTAAGAGAATTTATTTTTAAGATACTTTTGAATGAGGGTACCAACATATTTATTGATCTTGGGATGAATTAACTTATTGGCATATATAATAAAAATATTAGGCAAGTATGAAATTATGAAATAACTCTATTAAGATTCAGTAACTAAAATTTTATTAAACGTATATGTTATATAAATACAAGCCATATAAGCTTAATAATATATTATATATACAAAGAGAGAGAAAGAAATATAAGGGAAACTGATTTTCAAGTGAAGACACCAAGAAAATCAGTGAAACAAATCTAAAAATTGTCTAATGGAAAAATTGAAAATCATAGTAGAAACTTGTAAATTAGAAGCAGTAGAATTTTTCAAATATCTTATTCTGTATAGAGATCAAACTGAAAAATGCCTGATTTTTTTAAAGTAAAATAAAAAACACAAGTATTCCAGTATACACTGTTAGGAATTACATTATGTTACATGATTCCAAACAAAGATGAGATCGAATATTTACTAATTCTATAATATTAAATTAAAAACTCAAATAATCCCATTTTTCTCAGAAAATTAAATTAACAAAGCCAACTCAATATGAGGCATAAAATGAAAGACCAAAGCCCATGAAGGAAATTAATTCTTTTTTCCACAAACTGTCTTCTGGTGGTCTTTGGATCTTTTATGTTTATGGTAAAATACTTCCAAAACATTATGTTTGCTTGCAAAATATGATTTAATATAGTAAAACTAAGGTTATTCTATACACTATGGCAACAAAATTACTAAAACCTTCACCCCTTCCCCATTTCTTACTAATACAACAAATATTACATACATTTATATTTTTACATTTTAAATATTAAAAAGATAATCCTTTTCCAAATCTTTATACTATGTTCTGGGAGAACTCCTATGCTCCATTTTCTACTTCAATAGCTTACTTTTCATTTGTATCCATTCTATCTAAAATTTATCATAACAAGTGTTGTTTCCATTTCTGTGTCAGGTAAGATACTTTCAGCTTTGAGAAATAGTAACTGGTTTAATTATGCCTCCAAATTCCCATTTCTTCTTCACACTGTTTGTTTTACTTTTGTGTTTGCTTGTTTATCTTTGTTTTATGTTGCTCTTCTCTTTGGCATTTGCATAATTTTAAGCCTGTTTTTACTCGTGGTTTGAAAATGACAGCCAGTAGAGTTCAGAGCTAAATGCTTTAATTTCAAGTCCAGAAGGAATGAGTGGGGAAAATAAATCCACAAGACAAAAAAAGAAGTAAACAAAAGAGTCACCCAAATACCCCAGCAGATGAATTTTAAAGCTTCCCACTAAAGCATACTGCAAAGAATTAAGCCACCTTACTAGAAAATAGAATGAAATAATTAGCATGGATGAACAAAAGACTCATCCTAGATAAAGGAATGGGTTGTCTTCCTCTTAGCCACATGGCAAAACAGCTGCACAAATATGTCTCTCTGTTAGTAGATAACACAGCAAGAATGGGTGATGGTTAGACAACCAACATGCTCCTAGTCAGCTCTTTTTTAAAAAGTGATCCTTCTTGTTTCTAGAATATCACCTTATTCCTCTGATTATATTAATTATGCTCATTTTAACATCTTTGCATCCCATTTCCTAAGATTTGTCATGTACTGTTGTCGACATTGCTTTTTTGTTAATTTATTTTCCCTTGGAGGACTATTGATTTGCTTCATATTGGTCTCCACTTGTGTAATCACCTGGCACACACCCATTGCTGCGAGTGTTTCTGAGAAAGAAAAGCCTAATACCTATGCACAAGGGGTTGTCAGACTGCAGAACCTCTATACAACATCAGAATACAAAGGATTTATAAAATTGCTTTTATAGATCCTCAGAAAAACAACAAATTCCATTTCTAAGAACAAAAGCAAGAACAAAAGTATTTCTAGGTAAAGAAGAGATATGGCTAAACTTGAGGAAACACCCATTAAAAGGTATACTAATAGAAAGCAGAATTTAAAAAAGAAAGAGAAAAGGAGGTAGAAAAGTAGGTATAGGGCCAAAACAGTTTACAATTATTGGAGGAAGGACGACATTTCAAAGGAGAAGGAGAATCAATAATGCCAAATGCTATGCAGATTGACGAAGAATAAAATCTCGAACAGATCATTTATCTTGGTCTTTGGAAATCACTGGTGTTCATTTAAAGCATTGTTTTGTTCAATCATGGCCGAGATTCTGTTTGCAAAGAATTTAAAGATAATTACAAAAAGTAAGAAGCAATGTCTACCATCTACACATATGAAAAACCTGGCAATAAAACAAAGAAAATCCAAATGATAACCTGATAGGGTGACAGAATTACAAATATTGTATTTAGAACAAGACAGAGGTCTACTGAAATGTGGTAGTCAAAAAGGAAATAATGGAGGATACAAATGTCTAAAATATACGGTTTAAAATGTATATTTAAAGCCTCAGGGAAGGCTTTGGACAGGTATTCCCCATAGAGAATATACATAATACATAAAATCACTATATAATTTATCATAGATACCAGGAGACTTTGGAAAGTGAAGTGGGACTATTAATTAAGACAATAAGATAAACATGACCCCAGATTGTCCAGGTAACCCAGGCCATACTGTCCTCTACTAATACATCACAATATTCTCCAGCATAGCTCACATTTAATCTGACAGTGAACAGCTAACTGGTAAACAGACTTTTCTATTTTTCCTTAGTACTACTCTTCCAGGTCTCCTTTAGAATTCTGTTGGCTTGAGGTCTAGCAATGATGGGCTGTGAGAAGAAGTGATATGACCACTTCCAGAATCGGCCCATAAAAATCTCCTACACACTCTCTTCCATGTTCTCTCCCATTTGGTGGCTTCGGTTTTTTTGAAAGTCTAATGTTAATATGGTGGATCCACTAGATTGAATCAGCATGGGTTATGAATAAATGATGAGAAGTAAAATTCATGTTTAGAACTGTAGGTTAATTATAAAGGATCTTCTACTAGTTTTAGAGACATTATATATTTAGAAATTTGTTAAGCAGCTATTATTATTATAAACAATACAGAGTTTCTCTGAGTACAACACTTCAGTTACCACCAGCGGACTGAAATAAACATAGAGCAAAATTTCATTAACTATTTTGGCAATAATGGGTAAGACAGAAAACAAATTCATCTTGAAAAAGGAAACAGGCATCTTATCTTGAATATAGGAAGAGCAGAGAGCAAAAGGGTACAGAGAAAAGATAACAGAGGCCAAGAACAGGAAACACAATTAGGTGGGAACATAAAGTAGATTGAGATTAAAGTTATTATGCAAATAATAGAAATTTTAAGGATTTATTCTACAGGTGTAAGTAGGATTTTTATTTGTTTGCATCTTAAGCATTGCTTAAACTACTAACATCTGAAACATAAAATCCTGTTCCCTCATATTGTTGACAATTTGGGTGTAATCAGGTAGAACACTTTAAACTTAAACGTTACATCAATACTTGTATCACTCTGGAGGTGAACACAGTTACAATGATAAAGTACTGAAAACTCATGGTGGAGGGAGATATACATAAACTATACATAAACTATATTCCATCTTTAATGTAAAAAATGCATGGCAAGCCAATCTGAAAAGGCTACATACTGTATGATTCAAAGTATATGATATTCTGAAAAAGGCAAAACTATGGAGACAGTAGAAAGATGAGAGGTTGGCAGGGAAGGGAGAGATGAACAGGCAGAGCACAGAGGATTTTTATGAAGTGAAATTATTCTATATGTATAATGGTGGATACATGTCACTATAAATTTATCAAAACACATAGAATGACCACCACCAAGACTGGACCCTAATGGAAACTATGGACTTTGTGTGATAATGCCATGTCCATGTAGGTTAATCAATTGCAACAAACGTACATCTCGAGTGGGGGATGCAGGTAGCAGGGAAGGCTGTGGAAAGGGGCAAAGAGGGTGTACAGGAATGTTGTACTTTCTGCTCAATTTTGTTGTGAACCTAAAACTGCTCTAAAAATAGTCTATTAAAATATTTTTAAATGCACGACAAATGAAAACATGAATTGAGGTAACTATAAAAGGTCCTAACTGAATTTTAAGTTGCTTAAAATGTTCAATAGTTTACAAGAACCAGTAGGTGTCTCTCATGCTCCATATATTTTTTAAAAATAACCTCAAAAACTGATGCATATGTAAAGAGGAAACAGCATAATGGTTGAAAAGTAAAAATAATGACATCTTTTTCTTCAGTTTATTTTTGGCCAGGAGGGCAGGTTTGCTTATTATCTTTTAATATGCACAAATAATATACTATATATTCAATAAAGTGGCAGCTTAGGCAATTCTTCACTTGTGTAATACATTTGCAGATCTTCTATTTCACATTTGTAACCACATTACTTCTGTTAAAATTAATGGAGCTCCATAAGAATTTGCAGCATTTTGGAACTCATTAGGGATAATCTATGATCCATGCATATATTCTTAAGATGCCTGCCACATTTAATCAAGGTCATCATATTTCACAGATACATAACCTTGTTAATTTCTTTTTTTTCTACATGCCTCATTTGAATAAATCATCTATCAAACTAAACAGACACAACTACATCCATGAAATTCACAAACATTCATTAGCCTGTGAAAAGGGGTCTGTTTTCAAGTGAAGAGGCACTTTTGCTTACCTAATAGGTGATTTGTTTCCAAATTCTATCACTAGGCACCAATTACCACATGCATTTGAAGATGTAGTACAAAGAAGTCATATGAGTAGATGCCAAGTATTTAGGCAAAAAGTAAAACTGAATTAAACGTTATTAATGAAGCAAATAGTGAAAAGTGTGTATATGTAATTTAAAAGTTAAGGACACGAAATTAGAAAGGAAATCATTCTTTTGTATTTGTCAGAGTGGCATTCTTCTCCAGACTTTCGTAGGTACCAGTGGTAAAGCTTAAATAAGTACGATGTTTTAAATTGTAATTAGAGCTCAACGGATAAAAGGATCCTGCTAAATCTTGTGATCTGAAGAATCAGAGGAAACTTCCTAGTTAATAGAAATTTGCCTTATTTCCCAAGATCTAAACTTAGAAACTATTATTTTTAGAACGTCTATGCTTTATCTCAATTTATTTTGTGCATCCATCAGCAAGATGTGTCCTAAGGTAACTGCTTCTTTCACTTATGCCATTTCAGCTTACAAAAGGTTTCATAGGAATGCTCTACTTTCAGACTGTGAGGGAAACCTGTATTTTATTTTCCAAACACATATTTTAAATAGCTATATCTAGGTGAAATTACATATTAAAGTTGTAATCTTATGATAATCATTTTAGATTTGACTACTTATTTTTAACATCATAATTCAGTAACTTCAATTAAATTTCTATCATTATCTCTTTGTGGGTGAAATTAATTTTATATTTTGTTTCTCTGTAGTAGTTTGAAATTCACAATAACATGAAAGTCTGAACTATAAAATGTTTACATGTTAGGAAAATTTAGAAAAAATATAGTAGTATAAACCTCAACCTATTATATAATAACTTACTTTGAATTCTATATATACACACACAAATATACATATATATATAATCACTTATCCTTACTGAACTATGCACCTGATATTTTTGCAGTTCTAATCATAGTAATTATGGAAATGATAATGCTGTTGGAGATATTTCTATTTTACATTATATTCTGTGTGTCAATCAAAATGTTAAAAATGTTTCACTATCTGATATAACACTTAAAGTAAGTTAAATAACACTTTTTTATTGTGGTAAAAAACATATAACAGCTTTAACCTCAACGAATTTTTGTACAGTACAGTATTGTTAAATGTAAGTACAATGTTGTACAGAGGATCTCTAGAACTTTCTAATCTTGTATAACTGAAACTTTACACCCATTGAACATCAACTCTCCATCTCCCTCTCTCTCCAGCCCCTGGTTACTACCATTTTACCTTCTGCTTCTGTGATTCTGGCTACTTTAGATATCTTGCATAAGTGGAGTCATGCAGTGTTTGTTCTTCTGTGATTGGCTTATTTCACTTAGAATAATGACCTTTAGGTTGACCCATGCTGCTGCAAATGACAGGATTTCCTTCTTTTTCTAAGGCTGAATAAAATTCCATTGTACGTATTTAACACATTATCTTTATTCATCACTTGATGGACATTTAGGTTACTTCCACAACTTGGCTATTGTGAATAATGCTGCAATGAACATGGGAGAGCAAATATCTCTTCAAGATCTGATTTCAATTCTTTTAGATTTCAACTCTTTTAGATACTCAATTTTAAATATCCAGAAGTGGGAATGCTGGATCACATGACAGTTCTATTTTTAATTTTTTGAGGAAACTTCATACTATTTATCTTACAGGCTATATATATACCATTTTACATTCCTACCAACAGTGTACAGAGTTCCAATTTCTCCCCATCCTTGACAACACTTGTTATCTTTTGTTTTGATAATAGCCATCCTGACAGATATGAGGTAACATCTCATTCATATTTCCCTGATGATTAGCGATGTTGATCATGTTTTCATATACCTGTTGGCCATTTGTATGTCTTCTTTGGAAAAATGTCTGTTCAAAACCTTAGTCCTTTTTAAAATTTATTATTATTATATTTTTGTTATGTTTTGTTTTTAGCTGTTGAGCTGTAGGAGTACCTTATGTATTTTGGATAATAACACCTTATCAGATATATGGTTTGCAAATATTTTGCCCCATTCTTCAGGCTGCCTTTTTTAGTCTACTGCCTAAATTTAGTAGCATATTCCTGTATGTAAATCACTGTGTCCATTTTTATAGGTCACAGTGTGGTATTTTAATATATAAATTCAGTTCACTGTTTCTCTTAAATTATAAGTTATTTCTCTATTATTTTAGTTAGTTATTATTTAGTTATCTTCACATGCAAACAATAGTTCTTTAAAATCTATTAATATTTAATTATGTTATATGAAAGCAAAACAAGCAAAGAACAACAACATGACTTTTTTCAAGAAGGAAAATTACTTCAAAATGAACGGACAGAAGAATTTTTTTCTGGATGTGTTATTACATTAATACTTTCATAGATAAAGTACTAGTTTCATGCAATCCAATGCAAATATCAAATTGTTATTTTAGAAAATAATAAAAATGTGTTTCATATTAACTTGGAAGAAAAGAAAGGAGAAAATGTAATTAAAAAACAAACCATAACATAAAACATAAAGATAAACAATAGAAAGTAGTTAGATTTAAATCACAATAATAACATTATATCATTTGTAATATTAATCAACATAAAGCATTTACCTTTAAAAAGACGGTTATAATCTTAAATTAGAATAACTACTCATAGTATTATATGTAAAATCTAAATATCATATAAGGAACTTCCCTGGTGGTGCAGTGGTTAAGAATCGCCTGCCAATGCAGGGGACACGGGTTTGAGCCCTGGTCCGGGAAGATCCCACATGCTTCAGAGCAACTAAGCCCGTGCGCCACAACTACTGAGCCTGCGCTCTAGAGCCCGCAAGCCACAACTACTGAAGCCTGCATGCCTAGAGCCCATGCTCTGCAACAAGAGAAGCCACCGCAATGAGACGACTGCGCATCGCAATGAAGAGTAGCCCCCGCTCGCCGCAACTAGAGAAAGCCCTCACGCAAGGAAGACCCAACGCAGCCAAAAATAAATAAATAAATTTATATATATATTAAAAAATTGTAGGGCTTCCCTGGTGGCGCAGTGGTTGAGAGTCCGCCTGCCGATGCAGGTGACACGGGTTCGTGCCCCGGTCCGGGAAGATCCCACATGCCACGGAGCGGCTGGGCCCGTGAGCCATGGCTGCTGAGCCTGCACGTCCGGAGCCTGTGCTCCACAACGGGAGAGGCCACAACAGTGAGAGGCCCGCATATCGCAAAAAAAAAAAAAAAAAAACTCGCTGGTCCATTTTTTTAATTTAAAAATGTTTTAATATTTCAATTTTTAGTGTTTCTTTTTTTTCTATATTCACCAATACGAATGTGATGAAATATTAACCTAATGTTATCATCTAATTAGATTCAAGGAGAAAAAAAGACTCAATTTCAATTATGCTAAAAAAGTAATTATCCTTGATAGACACCCTCTAATGTTTAGCTTTACACATATTTATTATGTCCAAATATAAATTAAAGATCAACACCGTATTAAAAAGGTCCATTAACTATAAACTAGAAGTCTACTTGTAAAATTCAGTTAGGACATGACTGGAGAGGACGACATGGGAATGGAAGTGAAGAGATGCTCCAAGGATATTTATCTATAAAATTCCATTATTATATATTCATATCCTGACTGTTATGATAACATAAAACTATCTCTTCTTTATTGGGTGATAGATATTTTATATTAGTATTTGTAATTTTTATTTAAAATATGAATTATTCTATTTTTTTTTCAAAATTGTGGTAGGCTGAATAATTGCCCTACCCCCACAAATGTATCCATGTCCTAAACCCCAGAATCTGTGAATATCTTACCTTACTAGACAAAAGGAATGTTCCAGATGTGACTAAGTTAAGGAACTTGAGATGGGGGAGATAATCCTGAATTATCCAGATAAACTAAACGTAATTAAAAGCATCCTTACAAGAGACAGGAGGGTCAGAATTTGAGGTGATGTGACAATGGACGCAGTGTGAAAGAAGATATGATAATGGAAACAGAAGTCAGAGTGATGCAGAGCTCTGAGCCAAGAAATGCAGGCAGCTTCTAAAGGCTGGAAAAGGCAAGGAAACAGGTTGGATTCTCCCTTAGAGCCTCCAGAAGGAAGGCTGCCTTGCTGACCCATTTTAGACTCCTGACTTGTTAAACCACATGATAATACAGTTCTGTTGATTTAAATCCAAAATGTGTGGTAATTTGTTACAGAACCAATAGATAACTAATAGAAAAACATATGTAGATATTTATACAATTATAAACACACTAAAAATTGTTTGCATACACACATACACTCATACACACACAAACAATAACTAGTTGACTTGAGTCAGATAGGCTTACTTCATTTTGTGAGAGAGAGATAATGTGTTTGTGTGTGTGTATACTTTATAATTAGGAAGATCGACTGCAATGTCCAGCTTTCCCTCTATCTACCACCCTAACATCTCATCTCCTAGTATTATTGTGCTTTCAAGAAGAAGGAAGGGGAAGAGGAAGAAGAGGAGGAGGTGGGAAAATGAGGAGGAGGGTGACGGGGGGGTAAGAAGTGAGAGGAAGAGGAGAAAGAAGTGATGCAAAATCCTTTAATCCATTGTTCAATATTTAAAAATCCATTTAATTGAAGATGTTTAAATAACTGTATAGCAATCATAATCTATAAATAACTACTTATCAGTGTCTTCCCCAAGTTCAAAGATAAGTATAAAATGAGGAAAGCATAGGGTATTCTATTTGAAATTGATGTTAACAATCTCATAGCAGAAAAGAAAGAAGAGACTGTACATGGACAATAAACTTGAAAGACTTCATAAACTTCCCTTGGGTTGACTATGTTTGCTTCAATTGGCCCACAGCAAATAGATGCTCCTGATTAAAAATATTTTTTTCATGTAGCAGCACAGCAGTCTGCTTCATCAGAATTATGAAGATTTTTTTTTATTCATCTGACTCAGTATGAAAGGACATTTTCTACAGAGAACACACTAATTGAAGCATTACTACACAGTTCCTATTTAAAACCTTTCTATGTCTTACAATATTGGATACGTCCATATTTATTTGGCAGTTTCTCAATAAGTCCCTTCCAACTTTTAAGTAAAAAATGACCCACCATATAACACTAAAAATGTTTGAAGGGTTTACTTTTACTATTTTCCCTTAATTTGTATATTTGTTTTATTCGTTACTGCTTTCAATAGCTCATCAAAAGATAATAGCTGTTTCCCTTGACTTTGATTGAAATACTTCATAAAAACACTAAGGTAAATGTTTTTGAGTTAGGGAATGAATAATCATGAATGCTTTAGTCTATAAGGAAAGAATTAAGCCCATCCAATATGTACAGGATCAAGGGAGATTTATGGGATTTCAACAATTCACATAAGCTTGCATAAGTTTACATGAACAAGCAGGGTACTTAAGAAACTTGGAAACAAATCATTTATAGATAATTAGAAATCCCACCCTTATTCATCATGTGCAAGAGAAAATTCTGAAATAAGAAAACAGAATGGCCAAAAACATACATTTGAGGATGGAAGAAAATTAAGTCTCTATAGCCACAATTAACAGAAAATAAGAATCAGTTGGAGGTAGAGTTTCAAAGAACCTGACTATTCAAAGAGCATACATTTAAACTTGTGGATCATGAGTTATAGAGGTGTTGAATAATTCAATCATATATACTGGATGATCTTCCCAGAAATGTTATGGACTGGACTATATTAGAAAGTTTCTTGTGACATTGTGTCCACTATTAACTGTAAGAACAAATAAAAGTTAAAAGTAGGAGGCTTAATTATTTTTTGAAAATAAGAGAAAATATTCCCTTCCCCTACTTTTCCTTAGAGGATTTATAAAAGAAAACAAAATTATAAGTAATTCCTCTTTTCTTTGAGATTCATATAAATTATTTGAAAACAAAATAAGCTTTTTGTTAGCTTTGTGAACCAGGGATGTCTTTTTCAAGGACCTAGGAGCCATCATTTTGAAATGTAAACATTAAGAAAGATAGCACCCCTATTTCCCAGTTTGGGGGACAGTTAAGAGCCTAAAGCCTAACTTCAACAGACACCTTGCTCCAAGTTGCAAAATTACCTCCTATCATAAAGATATGAGAAGTTTGTTTTTCGTCCGGATAGAGTCAATAAGCTAACACGGATGGTTACCCCAATTACTAAGTAAAGTTTGTATGAACTATATATGACAGAGAGTACTGTCAGGTCCTCTTACTTGAGAACTACTGTTTATCATGAAAACATGTATTTAATGGCTTGTATAAGTTTGGCTATACAAGGGAGTAAAATTCCTTTCTGTCTGTAATCTCTTAGTGGATTGCCTGTGATATGCATCACATTCTGGTTTAATCTTACTTAATAATAAAAGAATTTTCTTTCTCTACTACCTTTGTGAAGTAGTTGAGAGAAGATTTTATTTTTAATTATAATTCCCCAACATAACCAAATGAAAAGCTTCAATCTCAGCCTTTATTTTTCTACCCTCCTTACAGCTTAAAGTCAGCATATCAAAGAAACCTTGAATCTGAGCTGGAATTACTAATTTACTTGACCAATAAACTGGAGCAGGAATGACGTTCTGGGACTTAAGTAGCAAAGCCATAAACACTTTTCTAGGAACTCTGGCATCATAAGAAGTCCAAGCCACATGAAAATATCATGGTCAGTAGCACTAGCTTAGCATCTAATTGACATCCAACATCAACTGCCACCCGTGTGTAGAGCCCCCTCAGGCTTCTAACTCAGGCTGGTATAGCTTTAGATCACTGTAGCCTTTGCTTCTCACTGAAATCACATGTGAATCTTCCTTTTGAGTCCACTCAACCACAGGACTGTGGGAAATGTCTTTAAATGTTTTCACTTTATGTTTGTTTTAGTGTCTAAAATTTGGGATGGTCTACTACAGATCAATAGGTAGCAAGAGTATTGCCAAAATTACAATATAACTTTCTTTTACCAAACATTTAAAGAACACATTATACCAATTCTTTACAAACTCTTTCAGAAGACAGAAGCAGAGGAAATACTTCCTAACTCATTCTATGAGACCAGTATTGCCCTAAAATGAAAAACAAAGACATTACAAGAAAATGAAACTACAGACCAATATCTCTGATGAACACAGATGCAAAAATTGATCTTCAACAAAACACTAGCAAATCAAACCCAACAATATATAAAAAGAAGTATATGCCATGACCAAGTGGAATTTATTCCAAACATGTAATGCTTGTTCAGCATTAGAACATTGACCAATGCAATTCATCACATCAACATTCTAAAACAGAAAAATCACATACATGCAGTAATAGATGTAGAACAAGTATTTGACAAAATCCAACACCCATTTGTAATAAAAACTCTTAGTAAACTAGGAAAGCAGAGGAACTTCCTCATCTTGATAAAGATGTAAAAAAAACCCTACACAGTTAACATCATACTTAAAGGTGAGTGAACAAAGCTTTATCCCTAAGATTGGGAAAAAGACAAAGATGTCTTCATTCATCACTCCTTTTCAACATTGTATTTGAACTCCTAGCTGATGCAATAAGCAAAGAAGATGAAATATATACTGATTGGGAGAAAAGAAACAAAGCTGTCTTTGTTCACAGATGAAATGATTCTCCATGTAGAAAATCTGAAAGAATCAACCAAAAAACCACAACTAATAAGAGATTATGTAGCAAGGTTGCAGGATGAAAAGTTAATATACAAAGGTCAATCATGTTTCTATATACCGGCAACAAACTAGTGGAATTTAAACTTAAAGACATAGTAACATATACACTAGCACCCGCAAAAATGAAATGGTTAGGTATAAATCTAAGAAAATATACACAAGAGCTATATAAGGAAAACTATAAAACGTTGATGAAAGAAACTAGCTGATTCACTTTGTTATACAGCAGAAACTAACACAACACTGTAAAGCAACTATACTCCAATAAAGATGTTAAAAAAAAAAAGAACTAAATAAACAGAGAGATATTCCACGTTCATGTATAGGAAGGCTCAATATTGTCAAGATATCAGTACTTCCCAACTTGACCTATATATTCAATGCAATCCCAATCAAAATCCCAGCAAGTTATTTTGTTAATTTTGACAAACTGGTTCTAAAGTTTATACGGAGAGCAAAGGACCCAGAATAGCCAATACAAACACTGAAGGAGAAGAACAAAGTTAGAGGACTGACACTGCCCAAATTCAAGACTTAAAGACTTACCATAAAGCTAGAGTAATCACCACACTATGGTATCTGCAAAATAATAGACAAATAGATCAATGGAACTGAATAGATCCCAGAAATATACATGCATAAATACCATATCCTGATCTTTGACAAATCAGCAAAGGCAATACAATGGAGCAAAGACAGTCTTTTCAACAAATGGTACTAGAAAAACTGTAAAAACACAAAAAGCTAGACAGAGACCTTACACCCTTCTCAAACATTAACTCAAAATGGATTGCAGACCTAAATGTAGTATGCAAAACAATAAAATAACATAGGAGAAATCTAGATGACCTTGAGTTTGACAATGGCTTTTTAGACATAACACCAAAGGTTCAATCCATGAAAGAAAGAACTGATAAACTGGACCTAATTAAATTTAAATTTCTGTTCTGTGAAAGACACTGTCATGAGAATGAAAAGAGAAGTCACAGACTGGGAGAAAATATTTACAAAAGACACATCCAATAAAGGACTGTTATTCAAAATACAGAAAGAACTCTTAAAACTCAACAACAAGAAAGCAAAGAATCTAATTTAAAAATGAGTCAAAGACCTTAACAGACACCTTATCAAAGAGAATATACAGATGGAAAGCATACATATGAAAAGATGTTCCACATCATCTGTCATCAGGGAAATGCAAAATCAAAAAAAAAAACAAAACAAAACACTGAGATACTATGACACACCTCTTAGAATGGCCAATATCAGGAACACTGACAACACCAAATGCTGACGAGTATGTGTAACAATAGGGGCTCTTATCCATTGCTGATGAGAATGCAAAATGGTAAGCCTCTTTGGAAGACAGTTTGGCAGTTTCCTACAAAACTAAACATACTCTTACCATATGATCTAGCAATAACACTCATTAGTATCTACCCAAAGGGGTTGAAAACATGAGTCCACACAAAAATCTCCACACTTATGTTTATAGCAGCTTTATTCACAATTGCCAATGTTTGGAAGCAACAAAGATGTTCTTCAGTTGAAAAATAAACTGTGGTATATTGAGAAGTGGAATATTCAGAGCTAGAAAGAAATGAGTTATCAAGCCATGAAAAGACATGAAAGAACTTCAAATACATATTACTAAGTGAAAGAAGCCTATATGAGAAAGCTACACATTGTATGATTCCAACTATATGAAATTCTGGAAAAGGCAAAACTATGGAGACAGTAAGAAGATCCATGCATGTTGCGGGGGGGAGGAACAAATGCATAACAGAGTATCTTTAGGGTAGTGAAAATACACTGTATGATACTATAATTATAGGTATATGGTATGATGCCTTTGTCAAAACCCACAGAATGTACAACAGCAAGAGTGAACTGTAATGTAAACTATGAATTTGTTGATAATGATGTTTCAATGTAGGTTTATCAACTGTAACAAATATATCACTCTGGTGGGGGATGTTATTAATTGCGGAGGCTATGCATGTGTGGAGCAAGGGGCGATATGAAATATCTCTGTAACTTTCTCTCAATTTTGCTGTGAACCTGAAATTGCTCTAAAAATAATCACAAAATATATATAGTATAACCATAAAAATCAGGAAATAAATATTGATAATCATCCTACCATCTAATCTACAAACACCATTCAAATTTTACCCTCTATCCAATAAAGAACTTTATAGCACAATGATATGTCCAGGATATCTTTCATAATCTTAATATCTTGAAGACTACAAGCTTGCCATTTTATCGATTATGTTAGTTTACTTTTATCTAATGTCTTCTCCCTCTCCCTCTGTTTAGATTCTAGTTATGAATTTTTGGCAGAAATATCACAGAAGTATTTTATTTTCATTACATTTCATTATATCTTATCAGAAATGTTTTTTTTTCCATTATATTTTATCAGGTGATACAAGGTTTTGATCTCTTCCAGTACTGGTGATGTTCATTTTGGTCACATGGTTAAGGTGGTATCTGCCAGGTTTTTCCAGAGTTAAGTTACAAATTCAAAGTCTATAATTATTGAGTGTGTTGTGAGGCGATGCTTTGAAACTAGTTAAAGTCCTATTTCCTATTATGCTTTCATTCAACAATTTTAGCAACCACTGATGATTTTTCTCTTGTCAAGTGTAACTATTTTGGTTGCTAAATGGTGGTCCTCTAATTCCACCAGTCCTTAAACATTTTACTAGGTGACATTTTACAATAAGGAAGAACATTTTTTCTCTCTTATTCATTCATTCATTCAAAGGAGTATATAAACTCATGAATCTTACTCTTCTCAGTAGATTATAATCTGCCACTATTACATATGCTGATATTCAAGTATCCCATATTTGGTAACTACATCCCATGTAAGCTTTCTTATATATCATTCTAATATGTCTATACCACTCCTCAAGCACTTCTTATTTTCTGGACACATATGCACACACACATCCACATATCTTTGTCTATTTATATTTTAGTTCTTTCTTTTTTAAATTTTTATAGCCAAAACATAAGTTCTTCAAAGCCAAAAATGTTGCCTCAATACTTTATCCAAGGTAACTTCACTTAGTGGTTTGCCTGCTTTGGCACTTATCACATGATAGCTGATTTATTGGCTTTGCTGAGGTGTCTTTCCTGAGGCAGAGGAGAACAAAGCTCTAGTTCTACATCCAGCCTATTTTTGGCATCAATTTTGATGCCAAATCCCACTACTGCTAGTGCAGAGAAGCCATGAACAGAGAAAGGTGTAGGTGGTTGCATTAAAAATACATAATACTGTTCACCTGATTACGTTCTTTTCTTCTTTTTTTTGATTCTTAAGGAGCTCATAATTTATTGAAGCTAAACAAATAAATGCAGTTAAAATTATCTTATTGTAAATCAACTATACTCCAATAAAAATTTATTAAAAAATAAAATAACCTTTATTCTCTACTATCTCCAGGGGTACTAAGATAAAAGCTGTTTTTATCTATAAGTAGATATTTTGTTATATCTATGGGTGATAAAATCCTAGAGCCTATGTAGATACAAACCCTGCTAAGTATTTAATATTATCAGGCTTGTGTGGTTTGAGCTTGGTTTGCAGGCCAGCAACCTGATATCTCCCTGTCTGCTTGGGTGTGAGCCCTAAGACACCACTGGTCTATGCTCAGCATAGGCAGCTTCCTCTCATGCAGTACATACAGTCATACCCTGCTTTTTTCCAGACTGAAGTCTACTCATACTTTGATCATTTCATTTCTGATGTTTTAATTGATGTAGTTTGTTTTATTTTCTGCCCTGAGGGCTAAAAATGCACTCTTCTCCAAAATAATCATGTCCACACTAACACTCTGTGACATCATGAAGAGTGATCTCCTGCAGCATTTTGGTGGCCATGTCTTTGTAGATGATGCCCATGCTGGATTGCATGATTTTGACCAGTGCAGATACAATCATTTTCTTCCTGTTGAGTAATAAGCCCTGTGTTCCAGGTACACTTTGATGAACATCATATGTACCAAAGCAATCTCTTTAAATTAGGGAACTCACCAGTTCATTATGTGGAAGAATAGGAGTGGTGGTGATCTTCTAGGGAGAGCTTTCTGGAAGAGATGACATTTAAGCTGAGTCTCACCTAAAATGAGTGGGTGCTTGCCACATGCATGTGTTGGTGTCAAGAAGGACAGCCAGACTGGGCAGAAAGAGCAGGGTATGAGACTTGAAGAACAGTCAGAGGGCAAGATGTGCTGGAAGCAGCATCAGGATACAATCAGGAGAAAGAGGAGGAAATGTTTTGACCATAATATTCAGATGCTAAAGCTATGTTTGAACTTGATCTCTTGGAATACATTGGTGGTTTTCAAAATTAGGGTTTCAGATAGGCTACCATGAAATAGAAAAATAAGGGCAGTGTAATAGGTTTTACATAAATTTAGCTAATTTAAATAATTGAGTATTGAGAAGAGATGGTTCTGTTTGGTGTTCAGTGATCTTTTAGAAAAATATTGTTAGATTGTGGGGTTTTGTTTGTTTTAAAGGGTTGGCAGCCGTATGTGAGATGATGCAGATAGAGGGTGGGAAGTCATGGAAGGAGTGTAAGCTGAAGTGATGGGTGATTTGAACTCTACATTTTCAGTCCATACTTCTTCCCTGTTGTTTTTATTACCTATTGATTTATTTGTCAGTCCCCCCGACATTTCATCATCAGTGAATTTTAAATTTATCATTATCTCCCTTCCATTCCATACCGTCTTGATATATGTTCACATAGCCAGAGATAGAAGTCTCAATTCATCCTCGATTCCAGCATCTTGACGTCTACATGGAGAGTTGCCTAGTTCCAGGTCAGCCCTGCTTCTCCGCTCGTCCTTGCCTTCCTCCCCAGAGGTCCCTGTCACGCCTCTCTGCTGCTTCACTTGCTTTCTCCCTCTGCTGGGATGTTTTCCCATCCTATCATCCTGCTAAACACATCCTTCCAAGATTTCTTTTGAATTCACCTTTTCTTCTGAGCATTCTCTGAGTCACTGGGGCCAATTACCTGTTCCTTCTCCATGCTGTTTTATACCCTGTGCATACTTCTATTAAAATGTGAGTCACAAGGGAAATGACTACCTCTGTTTTATTCAAGATTCTAGTGTCTAAAATCATGTCTGGCCTACAGTGGGTACTCAATAAATAAGCTTTTTCTCCCACCAGACTATGAACCCTTTGGGAACAAATGCTTTATTTACTTTCAAAATACCTAGCATTTCACTTACACGTGTAATCTAAAAAATAAAACAAATGACATATATAACAAAACAGAAACAAACTCACAGATATACAGAACAAACTAGTAGATACCAGTGGGGAGAGAGAGGTGATGGGAGGGTCAAAATAGGGGAAGGGGACTAAGAGGCATAAACTACTAGGTATAAAATAAATAAGATACAAGGATAGCACAGGAAATATAGCCAAATACTTTATAATAACTTTATATGGAGAATAATCATATAAAAATATCAAATCACTGTACACCTGAAACTAGTATTACACTGTAAGTCAACTATACTTCAATTTTTTTTTTAATTTAAAAAGACGAGGGACACAAAGTTTACCATAAAAAGCCAGTTCAGCTTTTTTCACAGAGAGAAAAGTGTGGCGTGCATATAATTGAGGTCTATAAATTATCAATATGTAGCACCTGAATTTGTAACCAAATTCCAGATCAGAACAAGAGCCTCTCCCTGTATTCCCCATCTCAGAGAATGTCTCCATTCAAAACATATTCAAGGGCTTCCCTGGTGGCGCAGTGGTTGAGAGTCCGCCTGCCAATGCAAGGAATTCGGGTTCGTGCCTCGGTCCGCGAAGATCCCACATGCCGCTGAGCGGCTGGGCCCGTGAGCCATGGCCGCTGAGCCTGCGCGTCCGGAGCCTGTGCTCCGCAACGGGAGAGGTCACAACAGTGAGAGGCCCGCATACCGCAAAAAAAAAAAGAAAAAAATAATTCCGGGCCCTTACCTCAGGAGAGTTTCTAGAGGTCCAGGGGTGTGGGCATGTTAAGCTCTCCTCCCTTTTATTTATTTATTTTTTTGCGGTATGCGGGCCTCTCACTGTTGTGACCTCTCCCGTTGCGGAGCACAGGCTCCGGACGCGCAGGCTCAGCGGCCATGGCTCACGGGCCCAGCCGCTCAGCGGCATGTGGGATCTTCGCGGACCGGGGCACGAACCCGAGTCCCCTGCATTGGCAGGCGGACTCTCAACCACTGCGCCACCAGGGAAGCCCTCTCCCTTTTATAGCCATGAATAAGTTCCTGTATCTGGCCCTTCCTACAAAAAAAAAAAAAAAAAAAAAAAAAAATTCACACACACACACACACACACAACGGACTAGTGGGCCTCAGAATTTTGAGGCAGTATAATTCTCATTGGCGTGTGCCACTCCCGCGCATTTACTAACCCGAAAAAGCAGCTAGTTTCCAGTGGAGCCTGTAACAAAAGAAAGCTTGCAACAGGTACAGGCTGCCGTGTGAACAGAGGTTTCCTTAAATGCCTGAAGCAAAAGTAAGAAAACACTACCTTTCCAATCCTTGCAGATTGGCTCTAATTAGGTCACTCTTCTGACGCTCAGCAAGGCTGCTCACCGCTCCAGTCGGCAACTCATTTCCCGCCTTTAAGCGGGAAGATCAGACCAGAGGAAAACTTCGGGTCTTCTCAGGTCTTCTCTGAGCATGCGCCTTCTCCTGGGCATGCGCATGGCTTTTAAATCGCCAGTCTGAGCCGGAGCTTTCCCATACCCCGCTTCCCCGGAAAAAGCTCTCTCCTCAGCTTTTCCTCTCAGACTCCCTATAGTTTTCTGTTTTCCTCAGGTGGGAATCATTTGTCCGAGGTGGCAGAGAGGGGTTTTTCATTTGGCTTTCAATGTTTTGAGGATGCCGGCTACATAGCAACTTTTTCTCTCTCAGAGAGTTCCAATTTCCTTATAACAGAGCAGTTCTTCAGGCAGCTTCTAGAAAAACCGACAGATGCAATTTTATGAGAAGGTCTGCTCTGCTCTGTGTGGAGCCGGGCCGCACGCTGGGAACCTGGGCTGCCTTCTTCAAGACCGCCGGTGAGTCGGGGAGTCTGGTGGCTCAGGACAAGTAAAAATGTTGCAAAGCCCTCTTACTCCTTTTCAGGTGACTTTTATTTGATTTAGCGTTCACTTGGTTCGTGTAAACTTCTGTTTTCCAGCGTTCCCACAAGTTGATTCTGACACTTTTTGCTCATTTTTTCGCTGTTTTTGTGGAGAGATGAGCCCTGGAAACTACCTACTCTGCCATTGTTGCTAATGTCATTCCTCTTTGTACTAACTTTTGAAGTCAGGCAGTGAAAATTCTCCGTTTTTTTTTTTTAAGGCTGTTTTTGATTCTCTATGTCTTATGCTTTTCCATATGTATTTTAGTAGTTACCTTGTAACTTTTGAAATATTCTGCTTAGACTTTGTTAGAGGCTGCACTAAATCTGTAGAACAGAAATTGCCATCTTAATAATCATAAGCTTTTGAATGCATGGACATAATATTCTTCTGTACTTAAGATTTTTTTTTTAATTTCCCTCAGGAAGATTTTGTGGATTTGTGTGTCTCCCTTTTTCCACTTCTTTTGTCAACTATATTTCTAACTATTCTTTTTGATACTATGTGTATATACTTAGTTTCTTAATTTCATTTTTTGGATTATTTTTTGCTAGTGTGTGGAAATACATTTGACTTTTGTATATTGATTTTTTTTCTGAGTCCTTCCTGGACTCATTAGTTTTCATAGTTTTTTTTTCTTTATAATTCTTAAGGTTTTCTTTATACATGTTCATACTACCTGTGAGTAAAGCAGTTTGAAACCCGGATAGCTTTTATTTTTTCATCTTGCCTGATTGGCTGATTGTGCTGGCAAGAACCTTATGCACCATACTGAACAGAAGTGGTAAGAGAGGACATTTTGCCATAGTCCCGATTTTAGGGAGAAAAAGTCATTCTTTCACTATCTTAGTTTGTTGAGAGTTTTTTTGAGATACTTTCCTGGGAAAATATGTTTACCTTGAGCCATTTCCCTATTAATATAATACAGATGACATGTTTTCATGTGTCTGATGATCATTTAAAAAAAACAATGAACACACTTTTGTTCTATCACCAGCCAAAAATAACATATTTGCATTTAGGGAACATGTATATTAAAAATTTACTTATTAATCTACAAAATTTGCAAAATAAGTATCACTTTAATTGCCAAGAAGTATCAGTAATTATTCCTTTATTCTAAAGCTCATATGAGTTACTTGAACTATCAGATTTTATTTACTTAATAAGTCTGAATAGTAAACCAACTACTGTGATTTTTCAGCAAGCCTCTTTACATATTCTCTTGCATTTAGGTCCACTAAATGTTATTATCTTTATAGATTAATATGTTGGTCTTTGCCTCCATAGTGTCAAATATGCAGATAAAAATTATTATACAGAAATAAGCTGTAATGTTAGGTGAGGTTACCTCTGAATGGATAGACAATCATATATCAAAGGACTAGGAAGGAATACACTAAAAAGTTAACAGCAGTTATATATCAATGCTAGATTATGATTAATTTTAGTATTTTGCATGCATATTTTCAATTTTATATTTTAAATATTTTAATATTTAAATAGGTTAAATAATTCATCTTGATTTTAGCAAAGAATAACACCTCAATTCTTGTCCTCAGGCTATCATTCCCCTATGGATAATTTTTTCACAGATTTTACACATTTTTTAAAGCTATCTTCCTTTTATTCATCTAAATTGCTCAGGAATGTCAAGTGATAGGAGCAGATAAAAAGGGATAAATATGAAGTGCACCGTAAGAGAGAAATAAGGCTTCATAATGGCATCTAGGAGAATTTGGGGAGGTGTGTAAACAAGGGAGTTTAAGAAAAATCAAACATTTAACTTAACCTTATTTGCCATTTGCATTGCAATGTTAATGATTTTCCCATAGATCTTGAGTATCTTTTGCTATCTAAATATACATATATTATTTAATTAGTTTATAAAAGACAGCATGTGAAAATTGAATGTTCCAATTTGAATTGATGCTGGGCAGGGACATGAGACATGGCAACAGTGAGTAAGAGAATTTGGTAGCAATAGGATTGGAACCAGAGGGAAGCATGAAATCATAAGCCATGGGTATTTGTCAGCATATTGCAAAATATATTGACCTTCCACAAGACTAAGGAGGTATTTAAATCACCTGTAATTTTAGTGATTCATGCAGCCACCTGGATTAAAGTTTGGTTTCTTCACATATAAAGCTATTTGAACTGTGGTGTAAGAGTCCAAACCAGCCAACCCCTTTTCATATTGTGCTTGTGATTTATTCCTACAATTTTCAAAGTTTGGAATATTTTGAGTCTCTCTGAATTTTATTCACCATCTGCTTTTCTCCTTTGAGTGCAAAAGTCACCATTTGCTCTATTGTTGCTCAGAAGCCAATTTGCTTGTATGAAACTCCAAGGTTTACTGTGTGTCTGCACTATTGCACATTGGAGTTCAGAAAAACATGTCTCTGAAGCTTAATTTATATATTCAACCAAACGCAATTATTTGGAAAGTACAGAATGATCACTATACTAAAATTGATCTACTCTAAAGAGATTTAATATATTCAGTGATCAATTCCATGCAAGGATTGTAAATTTCACATAGACTAACACTAGCAGATTGCAGGGATTCTAATGAGTGAGTTTCTGTGTCTTCTAGGACCTGTACAAATATGCAGCCATGGTAAATTAGAAGAGCTGAAAAAAGAAAAGTATGCACACTCTTCACAAGGTAATTACCCAAGTGGAGATTATATTAAAATAGATAGTTTGCTCAATTTCTAAAATAAATTCACACACTTTTACCTTAAGAATGGCAACATATCTGGAATATTGCCTGAGTATAAAATCATTGTACGGGTGTTTTCACTACAGTGAGGGGATGTTAAGAGAGAGTATTAAACTCAATAATTCAGCAAGTTTCAAAAGGTGTTACAGTAACCTGGAGTTGGCAGTTATCATGCATAATTTTCACATACAATTGCATAAAACTTTCTAATTCTAGGCATCAACTCACATTCTGAGAACTTATAATTTACTTTCTATTGAAACCAGCACCTCGGTAATAATATATGATATGTCAATATTATCTGAGTAATGTTTCTATGTGAGATATCAACATAGCTAAAAATATATTGAAAGGAAGTCTGAATTTCCTTCCCCCAAAAGACAAAGAAAAAAAATATGGTCTTTCAGCAGTTTGTCTACTCTTTCCAAACGTTCACAAAATAATGCAAATGTAATCCTCCAAAGAGAAATCAAGTGCTGTTTTCAATATCAGTAAAAGAAATGAAATAATTGAGCATTAAATGTTGCTGCTAAAATTTATCTCTAAGTTGAGCAGTTAACCAAATTATGATTTGTTATAAAAGATAACTGTGATTGCTATCTATATGAGCCATATTGCCCCATTTACACAATGATAAAAGTTTAGTAGTACTGGACATTCAGTGTCTAATTTGTGTAACTGTCAGGGTGAGGGGCCAGGGTCTTAGGCTACACATATTAAGATGTTGCTAATTCTGGGACACCAACTCCTCCAAAAATTTCAATTCTAATGTTTTTATCATTTGTGGTATTGAATGCTCTTACTTGTTTTCCAGTTTTCTGGGTTTCAAGTTTTGAAGGCAAATTTATTATATCATTCATACAGCCCACATCCTCCCTTAGAACAAGGATAGAATATATTATCAAATTGTTATAAACTCCAGTATTGTCACAGATTTCTAGATGGCAATTAAATGTTCCAGTTAGACTAATAAAAGTGATCTCCTAAAATGGTGCAAACTGACAAAAAGTATTCTGATTTATACATTGCCTCACTTTATTTCTAGTATCCATTTCTTTTATTTTTTCCCCCCAGTGAGAAAAGATGGGTAAACCAGCATCTTTTTTATTCTCCAAAATGGAAAGAAAAATAGTAAAATAGATTATAAGCCTGCTTTTCAGCAATTTAATTTGGCTTTAAAGATACACACACACACCGCCCCCACCCCCACCCCGATATGTGTTAGCTGGCTTCCAAAGATAGTGAAACCTATTCACCACCCCCTTCACTGTCTATCATCAAAAGTGGTAATGCTCCTCCCCTTGAACCCGAGCTAGTCCTGTGACTGCTTTGTCAATAGAATGTGGACTCTAAAGTGGGGTTTCAGGGCTTCTGACCCAGCCATTAAGAAGACCTGGCAGCCTAAGGTCTCCATCACAGAGTCCTGAGCTGCCAAGAAATCCAAGTTGTCCTGCTAGAAAGAGAGCCACGTGATGAGGTCTTGGAAGATTAGACACAACATAGAGTGGCCACAAAGAGAAGCAGCAGACAGCCCAGCTACTATCTGATTACACCTACATAAGATTACACCTACACCTACTTAAGAGACCTCAAGCTAGATCTGTAAAGCAACCTGATAGCTCATTCTGGCCAACCCACAGAATCACAAGATAAAATAAAATCGTTGTTCTATAAACCACCAAATTTTGGAGTTATCTGTTATTTGACAATATTGAAGTGCAATAGACTTATATAGAAATGGTGTATTGCTATCACACCAAAAAAAAAAAAAACCTTAAAATGTGTCATTCATTTTGGGACAGTGTGGTGGGTAGAAGAAGCTGGAAGCACCTTGAGAAGACTTAAGATTGAAGGAAAGAAGGAAATTATTTGAGCTGGAAAGAAAGAGACCTAAGTTATAATAAACAAAACAAAATAATAAAACAGTCAATGAAGGCATCATGAAAGATTGAAAGGAGACCTATAAAACTTGTTGGTCTGGCTAATGAGATATCTAGGCAGAATGTTGAGAATGTAAACTGTTTTATGGTTTTGTTTGGTTAAAAACAAAATAAAATCTGTCGATGATGAAGTATAGAAGAAGCCAGATGAGCTAAAAAGGGACTCCTCAATTTGGCAGGATAATTTAGAGGAAACATAAAGAAGCAGGAATGTTCTAACTCCAAAAATAAAACTTTGTCTTATTTTCAGTTTTTCTAGAAGGAAAAGGAAATAAAGTAGGCAGTAGCCTCAGAGTAAAGGTCAAATCTGGGCAATTGCCAGTAAAACCTAACCTCAGGGTAAATTTTAGATCAAGGATTAGTGTAAACACCTTTGTTAAACCTAAGAAAAATCTAATTTGTTATCTCTAGACATTTTCACCTAGATGAAAAAGTCTCTTGGTCCAAAATAGGATTTCTAAGAATCTTAAGGACACTTTACCTCAGCAGCCTCACAGGAGGTCCAAGGTGGCTAGGATTTCACCTTTGAAAGAAATGAGTGGTATTTTTTTTAATCTAAAGGATTTTATTATAATTTGACACACAAAAATCCATAAATATTATTAAAGGAATTATATCACAGTGTTCTGAAAGGAACAGATGAAATTCATAATGGCAAGAGTCGCCCTGGGACCTCAGAATCTATAAGCAGGATGCAGGCTGAAAAAGTTACTGAGCTGCAAACATGAGTTATTTCTTATACAAAAGTGAGGTTAACTCAGAGGACAAAGTGAGTGCTGGAGATTGGAACCAACATCTGTGGGGAACCACTTTAATGGAGCTGGAAGCTCTAATCAAGGAACTAGATATATATATCCAGTTGCATATTAAAATTGCTTTGAGCTGCTTATTCCTCTCTTCCTACTACTTTCCACTTATTTGTGTGAGAGCCAACTACAGATTCTTTGTCCCTGCTCGCTGTTATATGTTGGGTGAATGGAGTACAGAAAACTCCCTATTTCAAAGGTTCCTAGTTCAAAAGTGTCAGTATCCAAGGAGGTGAAACAGAAATTACACCAGAGGAGCCTCATCCACACTGTTCCTAATTTAGACAAGGGAATTCTAGAATTCAAGCTGATACTGTAAAGGGACAATACTTTGGGGTGTCTAGTAAGGAATGGGTATACATGGCACATGGAAGGAAATAAATTGTTATGGCCAGGAGGTGGATGGTCTCAAAACATCTGCCCCTCACGGTATGCAAGTGGTACTCCATAAGTCAGGAGGTGGGTCTTTCCAGTTGAATTCAGGCTAGAATTGTGACTAATTTGATAAATAGAATGCAGTGGCATTCTGGAAGTTCTGAGCCCAGGCATTAAGAAGAGCATTAAGTCAGAATGGGAGAAAATATTTGCAAATGATGTGACTGACAAGAGGTTAGTCTCCAAAATTTACAAACAGCTTATGTGGCTTAATATCATCAAAACAAACAACCCAATCAAAAAATAGGCAGAAGACCTAAATAGACATTTCTCCAAAGCAGATATACAGATGGTCAAGAGGCACATGAAATGTTCAGCATCATTAATTATTAGAGAAATTCAAATCAAAACTACAGTAAGATATCACCTCACACCAGTCAAAATGGCTCTCATCAAAACAAATCCCCAAACACTAAATGCTGGAGGGGGTATGGAGAGAAGAGAACCCTCCTACACTGTTGGTGGGAATGTAAATTGGTATAGCCACTGTGGAGAACAGTATGGAGGTTCCTTAAAAAACTAAAAATAGAGCTACCATATGATCCAGCAATCCTATTCCTGGACATATATCCAGAGGAAAACATGGTCCGAAAGATACCTGCACCCCAGTGTTCATTGCAGCACTGTTTACATTAGTCAAGACATGGAAGCAACCTAAATGTCCATCGACAGAGGAATGGATAAAGAAAATGTGGTACATGTATACAATGGAATATTACTCAGCCATGATAAAGAATGAAGTAATGCCATTTGCAGCGACATGGTTGGACCTAGAGATTGTCATACTGAGAGAACTAAGACAGAGAAAGAGAAATATTGTATGATATTGCTTATATGCAGAAACTAAAAAAAAAAAAAGTTACAAATGAACTTATTTACAAAATAGAAACAGACTCAGAGACTTAGAAAACGAGCTTATGGTTACCAGGGAAGAAGGGTGGGGGGCAGGGATAGGGAGCTTGGCATTGACATGTACACACTGCTATATTTAAAATAAACCAACAAGGAAAAAAAAAAAGAGTACATGGAAGATCTCCAACCACTCCCCACCAAAAAAAAGAAGAGCATTAAGGCAGCTTCCTTTTTTATGCTTTTGGGGCTGTAAGACATCATGCAGGAAATCCAGGCTACCCTGTAAACAGAGAAGTCCGTGTGGAGAGGTCCTGGATGATGAGGTAACAACCGGAGAGAAAAGCCACATGGAGAAGTACAAGGTTATAGTTAACCAACATCAGCTGAATCCCAGCTACCATCTGACTGCAACCACCTGAGAGACCTGAAGCAAGACTAGTAAACAAATCAATCAGCTGAGCCCCATCCAAATTGTGATATATAAAAAAATGGTGGTTGGTTTAAGCCAGCTATTGACCCATTTTTGTGAAGGGTCATATATCAAATGTTTTAGGATTTGTGATCCACATATGGTCCCTGTTGTTTAAAAAGTGTGAAAATCATGCTTAACTAACAGGTTGTACAAAACCCAGCCACAGACTGTGGGTATTTTGTCAACACTTATTTTAAGCCGTTACATCTTAGGCTGGTTTGTTATGGTGCAGAATGTAACCAAAACAATTTATAACCATATTTAAATCATAAAAGGGAAATTTGACAGCACATTTAAGAATGTATAGAACGATATACTTTCATTACATTTTTAAAACAAACAAACTTGTATCTGGTAGGTAATAGTCTGATTTGATTTCTCAAACAATAACACTAAAGATAAAAGCGTGTTAAAAAGTAAATAGCCACTAATTCTGGGAATAAAAAGTAGCATGACAATTTTAGTTTAAATATATTCTAGTTGATCAAATAGATTGAGTCTCTGAATTCCAACTTGCCACCTATAAATTATAGAAGAATTAGTTCTTGAACAAATGCATGTGTTTAACTTTGCCTAGCTGAAATCCATCATGTTAGCTCACAAGAACTTTCAAACCCACACACATAGCAATATTTGTACTTAAAACTCTGTGACTCCTCATTTGTATTGTTATAAAATGAATTATTTACGTACCTACTGTACGATATAGCAGTTATGTAGTACTTACGTGGGGAAAAATGTTTACAGCATGTACTTTGATGAAGAAAGTGATCATCTCAAAGAAATAAGATGCACTCAATTAAGAGTTAGGGGTAAGTGGGAAACAAGTTTTAACGTGTTTATATCCACATGGTCATTTTCACAGAGTAACTACTCAGAATATTTTCCAATTGACTAAAATTAAGATGAGATGTAATTAGGTGTCAAGTGAATGCTATGATTGGGAGTTTAGAAGAGGCATATTTATTGCTAAACTTTTTAAAAATAGATTTGTTACTGATTTTCTGTATGTGTTATCTTTGATATTGATCTAAATGTTAAGAAAAATTGAAATCTGTCATTTGTTGTATCATAAGTTATCCAAATTTTTGATTGCATGACAAAAAATTGGATAGATAATCAGAGAAAAAATATATATAGTAGCAATAAAAATGAAAATTTGAATGCTTGATTCTAAGAGGGAACGTACACAAAATTTAGAATATATTTATCGTAAGTGAAATTCAGAATTGAGATTAGTAGTTTTATTGTTTATATTGATGTGTATTAATCAATGGACAACTAAACAAAACTCATTTCACAAGTCTTCATTTGGAATTTTTGCTTCAGTGTCTATTTCTTAAGTATGCATTCACAAAGCCATATGATTTCCTTCTTATAAGTAAACAATCATATAATATACCAGCTGTTTTTGTTCAATATTATTGCTTAATAATTTGCATTGTTATATCCCAGTAACATCGATTTCACATTGGTCCCTACCTGATAAACATGCCAAATTGTAGATGATCCTTTTCCTACATTCCCTTGCCCATACAAAAGTGCAGCACTCCAAATTCCTATATAGATTTTTAAAGTCCTTCTAAACAGAATAAACAGGCAAACCTTGGTGATGCTTCAAATCACCTGCTCTAACCACTGTAAAATTTATGCTCCCAGTTATATTTTTAAATTGACAATATGAGGGAAATGCCCTTTCCTGTTTCTCACAGGGAATGAGAAGGGCAAATATTGGACACTTATTATTCTAACTTACAAAAAGGAAAAAAATGCACACATTGTTTGGTCTACATTTAAAATGCTTATCAGCCTCAAAGTTTTCCACACTCCATTCCTCTACCATAATCCACATCTTGATCAAAGTGTCAGCTTCAGTTATTTTTAGTTTGTACATTCTAACTAGTAAAATTTGAGAGTTAAAACTAAGACAGCAAATTAGTCTCAGTTCCGAAAAAAAAGTAAGCATCACTGATTCCATTACCTAACCTTTAGACTCCAAGATTTTCCACATCACCTTTGACAGACTTCAATGTGGCATTCCTCAGATACTCATCTGGTGCTGATAAACATTTTCTCATGGAAAACTTCCTTTTCCCATCTGCACGGGACGCTTGATTATTTTTCCATAGTTCTTTATTTTTTCTTGTTCTTCCTCCCTTTCAGGAGCTCCATGTATATCCCCTTGTTAGAATTGCTCAGTCATTGTATTTGTTGTGTAGAAAGAAGTATAGCAACATTTATGAAAAGAGAAAAAAAGCCCACTAAAAAAAACTGACATTGATTTCACTAATTGAATTTTTATGGTGGTAAAACAATAGAACATTTTCAAATAGTATTTTTTAAAACTATTGTTTTTTAAACTATTATTCATTTACCAAGCAAAAGTGCATTAAGAAAAATTTCATTATGATTCACTTTGTATCTTTTATGTTACCAATAAAAAACAGTATAAATAGTACTTAATACATATTTGTGAGTTAATAAAATCATATTTTTATATATACTTTAACATATGTCATTTCACTTATATTTATGTAAGAATAAGCTTTCAATACCTAAATTTTCCTTGCATATTCTAGCCTTTTGTTAGCTCTTTGAATTCTAAAACCATTGTTATGGTTTGAACAAATAAGAGCTTTTCAAAAATAATTTTAAAATAAAACATGAATAACCAAAGTTGTTTCTCCACTTGTCAGGGGATGTTGTACATGAAAAGTAAAACAGTAAACAAAATTATTATTGTTAATATCATAAACACCTGTAATTATAATTTATTTTTTCTAAAACAAATATACAACTACTTTTAACCAATATGAAACAAGATTTAACATATTTAATATATTTCTAGCTTGCAAGTATAAAAGAAAAAAAATAAAAGAATACAAACAAAATGCTTAAAGGACATCAGCAGAAAACTAAAAACAAAATACACATGGATAATAAAATATGAACACAAATAAAATATGAACAAAGAAATAAGCATTAAGTGTAAGACAGCATTTTTCACCCATCAGATTGGCATTTTTTAATGATAATATTTAACTTGAAGGTAAGGCAGTATTCAAGACATTCAAAGCTGATCAGAGTTGTGTAAGTTAATAAGACATTTATGAAAATACTTAAATACCCCATGTACATTAGTACACCCATATAAGTGAGCCCTGGGACTCTATCTTCTGAGAAAAAGATTTTAAAATATTAGCCAATATTGTACACACATGCCAAAACATTTATACAAACACCAAACATTTAGGAATAACAAGTTTCTAACCACAGCAACATACTTAATAAATTAAACCACCTCTGCCACCCTCAAAGATAGTTGCACCTCTCCCAAATGTTTGCTGGAATATGCAACTACAACCACTTTTGAATTAAGGACTCATTGGGTTGCTTTGAACTGGCAGTACCTAGGAAGATGCATGCACACCAGAAGCAAAGGAATCTGGAAACATTTATTGCCTAGTTTTTACCTTAGGAAACCTAGGCTCATAATGTGGAAAATTACTGTGTTATAGAGTGCATGCCCTACAATGTTGGACACAGTATGTGTTCACTGTAAAAATGTCTGCTTTCTATGCTATTTATATAAATATGTGTACTTTTTAATAAGCATGAAAAAGACAATTCTTCCCACCTTTGATGGTCAGAATTCTTCTCCTTTTACAATGAACTCAAGAAAATAGGTTTTTATTGACTTGATATGCAAGTTAAATGTTACAGAACATCTTTTTTATCTAATTTGATTTATTATTTTGTGGTGAAACTTAATCACATATGTTTTAGCGACAACAGCATAATTTTAAGCATAGTCACAGCAGTATATACATAGCTTGTTTTTAAATCCTGACTACACCATTAATTAGCTATATGATATGAGTAGTGATTTCACCTACTATTTATTTGTTTCTTCATCTATAAAATGGTAGTAATAATTGTGATTAAGTAATAATGTTGTGAGGACTGATCTACTTGATATGTATAAAGAATTTAGAACAGTGCCTGGCAGAGAGTAGGCACCTTATAAAAGTTATTAAAGTAACTTTTTTTCAGATGTGGAACTTTCTTTTTTTTTTTGTGGTAGGCGGGCCTCTCACTGCTGTGGCCTCTCCCGTTGCGGAGCACAGGCTCCAGACACGCAGTCTTCAGACGCGCAGGCTCAGCGGCCATGGCTCACGGGCCCAGCCGCTCCACGGCATGTGGGATCCTCCCGGACCGGGGCACGATCCCGTCCCCCCTGCATTGGCAGGCGGACTCTCAACCACTGCGCCACCAGGGAAGCCCCAGATTTGGAACTTTTATTCAGACAGGCATACAGAGGAATATGATTTGACTATCTTTATTGTCCTCCGTGTGTCTTTTCCAATTGCCTACCCACATACACATATTTTTCAATACTATTTTGCAGAAGTGGAAGTTACTTCCTACCTTTGTTTATCAACTATTCATTTCTAAGTATGCCCACCCCACCACACACACACTTTGTACTCACTGGAGGAAACTCACAGCATTCCTAGTTTTAGGATGTTACAAATAGGCATGAAACTTTATTTCAAGCATTATATGTATTTAAACAAGAGTATAAATTGGTTTTATATGACATATACACGTTAAAATCATAGCAGGAAAAAGTTATTTCAGATCTTTCACCTGAGGGTATTAGGGAAGACTCACTAAAAGGAAAAAGAAGAAGGAAACACAGTATACCATTGCTATTATAGGGCTTGTGCATCCTTCCCTCTCCCCTGATTGAGGACTGATTGTTATTAAAGACTCATGAGGGTAAAATTTGGAGATTCATTCCTTCCACATTTTTGCATGCTCAGATAATCCTTATACTTGCAGACTTGGTGGTCTTCTATGCATCTTGATGTACTAAAATCCTGCCTTGATAGAATGCTCTGATATAAATAAATTGATATTAGGTGGTTCCTGGGAATGTTTTCTTTCTATGTCTCGATGGTCTTAGGAGTACCTGATTCCAAGAAAATTATGCTAAATCCTGCTCAGATCTGTCTGTGGAAGACAGTCTTCTTTAATATCATAAGCTCCTCTGTTGAAATGCTTTGTAAAGTAAAATGTCTCTGTCTTATGGCCTTTTACTATTACAAACTTTCTAATATCATTTCTCATTGATATCTTCTTGTAAACCAAATTTAAGACTCAATGTTTTAAACCCATTATAGTTACAATTTATCCATCAACTTATACCTATTAACACTCACTGCTGTAATTATTATCCATTCATAGCACCTCACACTGACATTAGTATTTTACCCTACAATAAAAAACGCTATTAATATATTATAACAGTTTCATTATAATAGTTTCATTGGTAACATAATATTAGCTTTATTATCTTCATCTGAAGACTATATAAAGTGACCTGAATGTGATTCTGTTTAATATATTGTCAGTGACCTGTACAATAGATTTAAGACAAATAGTAGGTGTGTAGTTAAATACCAAACATTTCCTTTAATAAAATGTGCTGTTTCTTCAAAAGTAGCTATTAGCCTGTCCCATCATTATCCTGTTTAAATTTTTCTGAAAATCAGATTCCTGTTATAATTAGTTGCTTTATGGCTTAGAATTAATGTTATTTTTAAAATACCAGTTTAGCATGTAGAAAACACTAGCAAAACATATAATCTCACTTTGCACAAATTATTTTATTGGTTTCAGTATTTATGTTTGAATCTGTCCTGGTCCAGCCAGGAAATAGAAACTGCACAACAGTAGAAATTAACACTACATTGTAAAAAACTATACCCCAATTAAAAAAAAGAACAAAAACACAATTATTTTAACAGACAATATTTATTATAAAGTTTAGTTCTTGAAAAACTAAAAAGGCTTTATCAGTTGTATACTACTATGTAACCAACTACTCCTTTACCTAATGACTTAACACAATCATGATTTATTTTTTCTAATGATTCTGTGGGTTGGCAGGGATCATCCGGGCTGTCCTTCTATTCCAAATGGTCCAACTAGTATAAATCATGCAACTTCATGCAACTGGGAGCTCAGCTGGAGCTAGAAAATCCTAACAGCTCATCCACATGTCTGGCATCTCAGTTAGGGTAGCTGAAATGTCAGGGTCTGCTTCTGCTTCTCTGAAAACAGCAAAGTTGGACTTCTTACATGGTGGTGCAAAACTCTAAGAGAGCAAATATAAAGTTGCCTCGCTTCATTTCTGTCCCATGCTATTGGTCAAAGCATGTTGCAATGCCAACTCAGATTCAGGAGGAAGGGAAGTAACTCCACTTAATGGGAGGAATTGCAAAAATATACAAGGATGGGAGAATAGTGGACAATTGTCATTGAAGACAAGGCATTAAGAAAACATGAAGTACATGGCGGTAGCAACTGCAAAAGGTAACTCTCCACCTAGGGTTGTTGGAACAAAGAGAAGAGAGGGGGATAATTAAAACTTAAAAGATAGGAATAAAAACCACATGAGTCTGGACTCCTGATGAGAAGGTACTACTCAGCTGATACTGTTTTCTCAAAGCCAACAGAGGGCCCCATGGATGGGTCCAGACATTTTACATATTAGCATATTAACCCTCTATTCAATCTCATTCAGTCTTTCATAAATGCTGGCATCTCTGAAGGTATATGCTGAGGATGGTTTTGAAAGTGTTGACTTTTAGGAAAGGAATCATACTCTTACTAGAACAAACTGTTCACTGGTTGTCACTGTTGTGAATGGCCTACTACTATGTCACTGTTGTGATGGCCTACTACTATGTCACTGTAGTGAATCAAATAGGAAGCAAATAGAAAAAGAAAGAAAAATCAACAGGTAGAAAACAGAAAGGAGAGTCTGTTCCCCCTCCAGCCTTTTCACTCCCTCTTGTACCCCCTACAGGTGAGCATGACAAAGAGGCAGCAGTCAGAGCAGAAATATTGTTTGTATACTCTCTGCCCCTGCATTACAAAGCCCAGTGTGGTCTTGGGGGTTTAAGTCTGAGTAACAGTTCTGGATGTAAAAATCCCTGTACCTTAGTGGATAATTATAGGGGAAACATGTCATAAATTAATTTACTATGAAATTGCAAAGCTAATAAAAGACATACTTCCTGATGTTGACTTTCATAATGTCTCCAATGTTCAGTAACCCTTACCTAAATATCATATTATACAAAAGTTATATGATTTTTCCTGTATTAAAAAATTTATTAAGTTCTATGAGTCTTACAAGTCTCAAGACAACTTCAAAATTAAGTTCAGTGATCACATTATTTTAATAAATTCACAGACTCCAAGGATGGCTACTTATAAAGATAACATGTACTGGGGTATTTAAGGTCTAATATGTATTTTTGTTTTTTTCTTATCAGTATCGTTACTTTTATTTACACCACATATATATAGTGTGCCAATATAAAGAGTTCAATTCTACCATAGAATTATAAGAAATATTTTACATGTACATATTTTATTTAAAAGCATATTTATTTTTTTTTTAAAGATAAGTACAAGTTTTATTTATTTATTGGCTGCATTGGGTCTTTGTTGCTGGGCGTGGGCTTTCTCTGGTTGCAGCGAGCAGGAACTACTCTTCGTTGCGGTGCATGGGCTTCTCACTGCAGTGGAGCACGGGCTCTAGGCACATGGGCTTCAGTAGTTGCGGCACACAGGCCCTAGAGCACACAGGCTTCAGTAATTGTGGCTTGTGGGCTCAGTAGTTGTGGCTCACAGGCTCTAGAGTGCAGGCTCAGTAGTTGTGACGCACTGGCTTAGTTGCTCTGCAGCATGTGGGATCTTCCCAGACCAGGGATCGCACCCATGTCCCCTGCATTGGCACGCAGATTCTTAACCACTGTGCCACCAGGGAAGTCCTAAAAGCATATTTATAGATATGCGCAAATACTTAAAAAGATATATTTACAGAATTTTTGCAATAAATAATTCTTAGTTGTGAATAGCAGACCCACCTTCTCATTTGTCTTTAGAAAATAAATGAAGCCTCACATTTATTTCAAGACAATTATCATGGTCAAGCCTCTGTTCTCTTTTTTTACTCTTTAGTTCCTCTTGATAATTTTTTTATTATTTATTTTTTATTATTATTATTTTTTGGCTGTGTTGGGTCTTCATTGCTGTGCGCAGGCTTTCTCTAGTTGCAGTGAGTTAGGGCTACTCTTCGTTGTGGTGCACAGGCTTCTCATTGCATTGGCTTCTCTTGTTGTGGAGCATGGATTCTAGGCATGCAGGCTTCAGTAGTTGTGACACGTGGTCTCAGTAGTTGTGGCTCACAGGCTCTAGAGCACAGGCTCAGTATTTGTGGCACACAGGATTAATTGCTCCGTGGCCTGTGGGATCTTCCCGGACCAGGGCTCAAACCTGTTTCCCCTGCATTGGCAGGTGGATTCTTAACCACTGCACCATCAGGGAAGCCCCAGTTCCTCTTAATATTCACAAAAGGAGAGTTCCACAAACAGGTGAATAGGTTTTTAAAAATTGCTTTTATGTAACAACATGTAAGTGGATAACTAGAATTTCAATATTTTTAAGAAATTAAATTTTACACCTATTTGAAATTAGGATAAGAAGGAATTTGGGATGTGAATGACTTTTAAACATAAACCTTGTAGCTGAGAAATGGGAATGGGAAAATAAAAGTTTAGACTGCAGACCTAAGGCTCCCATCATGTAGTATCCTTCATGCAGACCCCACTACTTATAGAACAGGTGTGTTTTTTCTGATGGCCTTCTGACTAAATGGACTGCTGGCTTGCATGGCTATAATTACATGATGTCAGTATTCCATGCACTAGGCAGAGATTTTCACTTCATATATCATTCACAAAGAGCAGCAGGTATTCCACAGTCATCAGTTCACACTTCAATTGTTTTAAACTTTAGGAGTTTTTAAGTTAAAAAGAATCAAAGATCATATAGTCAGTCATTATGACCTGCATCCATATAATTTTAAACCAGAAGATGTGCCACTCATTTGGGCCAAGGCACAGCAAGTATTCTTGTAAGAACCATGAATAGAGGAAAGAAACTACTGTCAAAATGGCTCAGTCTTTTATGAGGAAACATTTTTTTGTTTTATTGTTCTATGTGAAGTACCGCACAATATATGATGGTTTCACAAATGTTATCTCTGATCCTCTGAATACATAAGGGGGAAAGAGGTAAAATGTATTTTGCATCAAAATGCTTTCACATTGACACATTTACGAAGGAAATCACAGCATAGACTCTTCTGGTGAATTCTTCTGGTGCCTTGTAACGAGCATTTAGAATGCTACACTCAGTAATTTAGAAAATCCCTCTATTAGCTTTCTTTGATTTTGTGTAGCCATGGAGAAATTGTAAAGTAGGCTAAGTTCATATTCTATATTCAAATATTCTCATTGCCCTTATGGGCCCCCCTATCTCCATGTGACATTTAATTTACAATACTATTTTCTGGTTCTGAGTCTTTGTCCTCACCATCTGAAAATCCTAAAAACTGAGGTGTAGAAACATTCCCTAGAAGTTCTCTTTTTTTTGTTGTTGCTCATGAAATTCAGTGTGCTTTTGTGCAACATTAATAATACATGGCCATCCACTTATGTTTGAAATAATTTTTATATTTGCGGGGGTTAGTGAACAAATTTATGCTAAGGGTTTGAAATATTCTAAACCTTAGTATGTAAACACTTTAAGATTTTTAAAAATTTCCTCAATGTTATGTGTATGGTTATCTTAATTTATGATATTAAGTAAAGGATAGAAACTATAAGCATCATAAGGTAGAATAGGATTAAAGAGAACATACTCTGAGCTAGAATGCTTGTTTAGAATCCTGGCTCTGTCACTTGTGAGCATTGTGCCTGAAGGGGTTCAACCTCCCTGTCTTTCCACTTCTCATCTCAATGGGAGAGACAGTAATAATATTCACCCCATAGAGTTTTATAAGGTTTAATGGATTCGTGTTTTTAAAGTATGTTGGTATATTTACAGTAATTTTGAGTAACTGGTACATATTAAGTACTACATGTAAACCTCCCAAGGATAGGGAATTGGTCAATTTTGTTTATTACTGAATTCCTGTTACTTAAAAGAGTGCCTGGTGCATAGTTGGCATTTGTACCAATTTTTATTACTTGAATTTCAATTAATTCCTTACTGTTATCCTGAAAACTCTATTTTTTAGGGGTTTTTTTTGTTTTTGTATTTGTTTTTCTTTTGCTAAGTGGCTACTAGTTTAGCCATTGAGCCACTGTTGTAAAATGAAAGAGACAAGGGGAGAATCCAGTGTATTCCTCTTTCTCTAGCTCCCTCTCAAGTTGAGTTTTCTACAGCAGGTGCATCTCCCCTGTTTGCCTTGTTACTTGTCCAGATCCTTCCTGGGAGTCCCTGTATAGTTACAGGTGGTTTGGCTTCTGAGTTCTAGTAATACTATTTCATTTCTGTGTCTGTCCTATCCTGGATGTTAACTATCCTCCCAATTGTTGTTCATGTCACTTCACCGTCTCTTCTTTATCTTTTCAGGTCCTGTACTATCTACACAGTTCCCTGTATAAAATTATGACTGAACAAAATACCTAGAATGTTTCTCATTTCCTTGCAAGACACTTATTTTTACATTGTTCAATAAATAAATGTTGTCCAAATGAATTAATAAAGAAAGCAGCAGTTACATTAATACACTATACATTCTGATTACTGAGGCTGTGACATGTTCAGCCAATAAGGAGAAAGTTGTAGCTCATTGTGGGAGTCTTCAAAGAAAAGGTGTCTTAGAGGTGAGGCTTTCTTCATAATATTTTTAATTTAGAGAGTAATGAGGCAGAGAGAAATCAGACTCTATTTCTAGAGACTGAAATTTAACAAAAGAAAGAAGATTGATTCCTCATTCCAGACTAGAACAGTTATGGTACAAATTTCTGCATGTGTGTACAATACTTTAAGGCTTGTCCAGGTGCATCAGCTCTCACCCAAAAAAGGAGAAGAAGAAGGAGAAGGAGGGAGAGGGGAAGGAGAAGGAGAAGGAGAACAATGAACTTTATAGATATAAAGCCATGTTTCAAGAAGAGTGACCACTATCATACCCATCATAGTGTATCAATTCAAGTGGAGGATGAATAGTGTGAGGCTAATGCAAGACATTAGGGATGTAGTAAAATTTCTTTCTGCCTTATTTTTGTCCAGTGCCTTAATAGATTAGACTCCCTACTTCCTAGAATGTGCTTTTTTTGAATGAGCCCTTTTGTGTGAATTAGAGTTTGGTAATTAGCTATACTTCCTTACTCCAGAGGGTTTTGTTTTGTTTTGTTTTGTTTCTCTTCTATCTTATTCAGGTACCATCTTATAAAGATACAATTCCATTTTAACAGAGAATAATAAGTTAAAAGTAAATCAGTAATTTATAACAGTGGAATTTCAGATATAGGAACATTCTCATGACAAAAATAGTTTAGGGATCTGGAGCTTTCCTGGCACTCCAGAAGTCGTATAAAGTAAGAAATTTTCTACACATTTTTTCATAGAAGGCATATTTTGTTTGTTACCAAATTGTTAACTTTCAACCTTCTGTAATATATTCAGTGCATAAACATTATTCTTACTATATAGTAGCATCTTATTTTATAAAATCCTTTCATGTCAACAGAATTGAACTAATTGAAATAAGTATTTTCCTTTCTGAGTACATTAACTACACCTGTTCTGAAACTAGTATTGTGTTAATGCTTAATCTTGGATTGACTCAGTCTATCACTGTTTCTTGAGCTGCATGACATAGAGTTAACAAGCTTCAGTGCACCTCCTGTAACTGAAAAATAGGATAGGGTTTGCTGTCAGCCAGACTCCTAATACTCTTAAGGACTCAAAGATTGTCCCTACGCTGATTCTATTTCAGGTTATCAGTATGCAGAAATGAATCATTTAATGTGATTCTTCTGAGAGCTCACTGAAATCATCTTGAATGTGGCAGTAGTTGTACAAAAAAAAGTAAGAGGCTATTTGCTACAGATAAAGGGTACTGAAACAGAAATCAGAAGAACTGAGTATCATCCCATTATTACCACATACTTTGCTGTGGGACCTAACACAATTGAGAGGGTTGGGCTGGATGATTTTTGAAATGCCCTTCAACTCCAATGACCAGCCATCTAAATGAGCTTTTCTACTATTTAGGCAGACCTAACATGTCTTTTGGTTATAAATTAAACCTTGGTAAAATAATAATTTATTAATTATACTGACAGAAGAAGGAGGAGAGTAGATTGTATTGATTTTTGAACTTTAATAAATATCAATAGAAAAATCTTTAGTTTTTGAAAGACTGAGAAGCAACTAAACATTTCTGCCTAAATGAAATTATCCATTCATCATAAAATGTTTATTTGTTGTTTATATTTAAATCTCAAATACAATCACTATTTCTCAAAAAAAGATCTTCCCTCCATCTCCTAGAAGTTAAACCAATCAGTATAACTATTTTAGGATCCATATGTAGAAATAAAGATGTAAGCTTGAATTTTATCAAATACTTGCTTTGACTTACAGATGTGATTAATGCAAAAACAATTAGCCCATAACTTGTTTCCATAAACTTTCTTTAAAGATACAGTTTTTATTTTTAGTAATTGTTGTTATATATTTAGCAATTTAGTATGTTATTGAATATTTAGTAATAGTTTTTTGCATTAAATGATATCTAAAACCGGAAGTTACTGAATGTTATACATTCTCTAGTTTGTGAGCTTTTAGGTGATTCTCTTCATCACTCTACTCAAATATAAGTAACAAAATAGTCCCATACAGCTGTTTTGCCTTCACTTTTCACCTTTCCTTACTCATTCTCCTCAAGAAAAGGTAGGCTTATTTGCCTTTTGTAAAAAGTCAGAAAATGAACTGGACATCTTCAGTTCAGTTATACCTGTCTCTATTGGAAGATAGCTTCCCCATATCCTCCAGAGGACAGGCTCTCCTCCACTATGTGGGGGTCCCTGCCACTACAGGATTGCCTCTGTGTGTCTAGGGTCTTCCCAATCTGGGGTTCAGTTTGCAGGCCCATTTTGATCTGCAAAGCAACATTGCCAATTAAGTTATTAGCAACAAGAGTAATATTTGAATCACCATCTTTTATTCCTTTATTTCTCTGTCAGAGAATAGAGGGACAATTTGGGGAGTTGCCACAAAGTCTCCAACAATTGGGCATTGGTCAGAAATGGAGAAAAACAAAGTAGGGAATAGAATTTCAGACCAAAATAACATGTCAGTGTCCTGTGGTGAGGTACAGTGTAGAAACATTGGTTAATATGTGCACAGGGCATTTTGAACTTGGTAGTTTGTAGAGGCTTCAGTGTGGCTGAGCAGGTTGTTGCAGTAATTAGGTGATTTTAAACTGTTCTGACCTAAAGAAGGAGCCACACAGTATTTTGACTCCTACTTATAGTAAGGCTATCCACTGAGTCACCTTGAATACAGTTAGTAAATTTTAGGCCTTAGCAGAAATGAGTGCTGTGTGTCCAGTCTTGGCAAATTTGTGGGTAATTTCAGTAGACTGCTGCAGTGTCCAAGAAGTATATACTACCCAAACAAATTTCAGCAAGGAACCAGCCTGGAGGGCCTGTAGCAGAGGCACACAACTTTAGAATGAAAGGCTGCTATTTGTCTCTACACAGACATGCATTTTTCTAGTAGGCATGGTTTTGTTTTTGAAATAATGTAATCTTTCTAGACCTTTTGAACTAATGAGTTTTGCTTGCCTTAGAGAGCAACTACTGAGAAATTACCAGTATGAGATTTAGATAAGTAACTTTAGATCCATTCCTTTAAATTTGAATAGGCATAAATAGACAAGGAAATCTTTAGAAGAACTAACCTTAAGTGCATGTAGCTTGATCATGGGATCAAGAGTAGGAGAGAAATGATTATTTAATTTTAAGCTGCTAACATTTATGTACATGGGCTTACAAATTTGCCTACAAAAATATAAAAATCTAAAGAGAAGACAGGCAGCACCTGAAGGAGAACAAGACAGAGGTACTGGTTCTCTGTTGGTTGAGTGGAAATAAGATTCAGATTTAAAATTTTAACTTTAGTTATGTTCTCCTAAATGTTGTTTACTAGCTAAAGACATATGAATACCACCTGAAAGTCTTTTTTAGGAGGCAGGGTTCTTGGACCTAAGAGATTTAAGCATATTTTTAGCCCAGATATAGGAAACACATAAAGCTAAACAAAAGTCTATCTATAGTTGAATAACACTCATTGCTGTTCAGCGAGTTTAACTCAAGTTCACACATTGTTAACTCTGAACAAAAGCCATTAACCGATTTAATATCATGCATTTGATGAATGATGCATATGAAAACAAAAATCTTCATAGACACTTGCTCCCTCAAATATCACTGAATCTTTGCTACAGTCTTGGACATCACCAAGAGATTGATTCTGAAAACATAATTTTGCCTAGACTTAATTCCTCTCAAAGTGGGAATAAGCTTGTTTTTAAATAGTTGTGAGTTCTGTAATATTTTTGCCCTATTAAATAACAATATGAGATACCTCAAGACTTGGCCTTAAGCTAATACAACTTTGGGGTATCTAAAATAACCACAATAGGGCTTCCCTCGTGGCTCGGTGGTTGAGAGTCCACCTGCCGATGCAGGGGACACAGGTTCGTGCCTCGGTCCGGGAAGCGGCTAGGCCCGTGAGCCATGGCCGCTGAGCCTGCGCGTCCGGAGCCTGTGCTCCGCAACGGGAGAGGCCACAACAGTGAGAGGCCCGCGTACAGCAAAAAAAAAAAAAAAAAAGAACCGCAATAGTTCCAACAAAAGATATCTCATATTCAAGCAGCTGATAGAACTCAAACACTGCCTGAGGTTAAAGAACCACTTTGGCTAAGGCAAAGCGATATATGATATCGGGACAGATTTTAATTCCTTTGGATCTTTAACATATATACTAAGGCAGGATTTTTTTATTTCAGACTTGAAATTTAACTAGTGGGAGGATTTAATCTTTGAACTTTAATACGTTCTTGTAAAGTTCATATTGCTAAGGGGCTTATATTCAAATTTATGGCATGTCTGTGGTGTTGACATTTTATTATTGAATGTCTTTATGGATTTTATTATTAAATTTCTAAGTCATTTAAATTAATTGGATAATTTCTGATAGGCTATGTTGTAATCTGGATAAACCTAATTTGAGATGAGAAATGGAATAGAGAATAGATTTTCAGCCTTGGAGCAGAGTAGATTTGACATGAAATTTAATTAGTGTATTATTCAGATCATTTCAGAGCCCCAGACAGCAAAATGTTAACCATATTCAAGGAAGGAGGGGTTGTTTTCCGAGGGGCAGTGTCAGGAAGGTGGGAGCAGGCTTGTGCTCTCAGACTGTTAATCACCTATAACAAGACAAATAACCTTGTCTTTGGTTAATCATGGTCTTAATGATTAAGTCAGATAGCTTAAGGAAAAGCAGCTGAGGAATGATCATGGGGGCATTATTTAGTCTCTCTTCCTGATGGTTCTTTCCAAGTAGTAAGAATTCTCTTAAAACTCTTCTCACTCCAACCCCCTTTAACTAATTTCACCAAGGGAAACTTGGAAATGATTTAAAAAACAATGCTTAATTAACACTGCTATGTCCTTCTTTCCCTTGGGCATGAGTTTCCCACAGGAGAGGGTTCTGATCCTGAAGAGGGGGAAAAGTACCTTCATTTAGTTATACTGTGACTGAATGGGTAATCTACTTGATTCAGAGATTAAGCTAGTGGGTCAGTTTGGCTGACAAATTGTAACCTCCACATTAGACTTAATCATAAATAAAGTTTGTATCTTTCTCTTTGTTTTCTCATAGTTTTTCCTGGTATGAAGGTGGGGATATTTACTGGGTGTCACTTTGAGATATGTAATACATATTTTGACATAATCTTTTAAAATTTACTAATCATGGCCACAATAAGAAATGTAATATTTTTTCATTCTGTAACAATATAAATTTAATCTGCTGGGGCTTTGTTCTTTTGGAGCAAATATACACAAACATCAAAGATACACACATAACTTATATATTGAAGCTCTTGAAAACAGAAGTTACTGAAAAAGGAAAATCTCTTTATAGAGCCACTAGGTTATGTTTCAAATAAGCCCTTATGTTGGGTCATTTCCTATTCAATTGTTATATCAACAGAGTAAAGAAAATATGAAAGAGTAGGTATGGTAAAAAAAATCCAGATTCCCATTATAAAGTGAGATAGTTTATAATAGTAACTAAGACATTACTTTATAAAAGTAATTAGTTACTTTATAATACTAAGAAATTAGTTACTTTATAGTAGTAACTAAGAAATTAACTAACTAACCTATTTAATTAACAAAAGCAATCCTGTTTGTAGGTATCAATTCTGTATTCATTTTAGCAAGGAATAAACAGAGTCTCTTATAAGTTAAAATCACATATCTATAAATGGTAGATTAAAAATTGGATTCCATGTTCCGTGACTCTAGACTATACACTTAATTAAAGCTATGGAGCTTCAATAAAAACCAAGATGGGTAATGATGAAAGGACAAAGATGAAGCCTAGTTATTTTTTCATTTGCCTCTGATTGTTTCCCCTTCTCACTTGGGAATAATGCTTCCCCCATAAAATGACATTTACTTCTGTATTTCCAACATTATGCCTACCAGTGGATGATTGGGTAGTTATATGAGAATGCATCATTATACGGAACAAACTTAAACTTCTAACAAATACATAATGAGTAGTTACTATACAGTTTTATGTAGCAGCTATTGATACACATTAGTCTAAGATAATGTATGTTCCAAGAAGCAAACAGCCTTGATGAGATAAACATGAAAATAATTTTTAAAACATTTTATTGAGGTATGATTGGCATGCCAAAAATTCTCCATATATAACGTGTACAATTTCATGAGTTTGGAGATAAGTATACACTCTTGAAACCATCACCACAATCTATGCTGTAAACATATCCATCATCTCCAAAAGTCTCCTTCCACTCTATTTATTATTTAAAACATAATTCTTTAAATGGAAGAATATTAAAATGCAAAATAACAAAGTGAATTTTTTCTTAATTCTGCAAGAGTTTATTATATCCTTGTATATTCAATTTGACTTCAAATAATTTGTATGCAGGGTGTCACTGTTGAACTGGTTAGTTCACGATCATTCTGACGATATCAAGCGCATTCATGGTGGTATGACCATAGACTAGTTAGTGATCATTCTGAGTTATTTTTATTGATTTTTTACCCATTGATTTTACTCTATATTTTAAAAGACTATAGTTATGTCCTTTGAAACATTGAAATCAGAAAGTGAAGCTTAACTACTGTCTTGACCTTGATATATTTCCCATCCTTTCCATCTTATTTCCATGCCATTTCTTGTTCTTCACTCCATCGTTTCATTTCATACATTTATACTGCCATTTATATTCAGAAACTTTTCCAGCCTACATTTTATGGCTTTCAAATTGATTTATGATATATTTTTAATAATGAACTAGTTAAATCATTTCTAATAAGTAATCTTAAAGAGAGTGATGTCAAATATTTTCAATAAAAATTGCTCTCATATAAATGTAAAATTCCATTAATATCAAATGAACATTTGCACAATAATTTTCCCTTTGGATATACAAGCCAGTAGTCATTTGCTAGTTGGAAGATTTTATATGGCTTTAGTTTAAAATATCGTATTTGGGTAGAAGCGAGAGACCTTCAAGATGGTGGAGAAGTAAGATGTGGACATCACCTTCCTCCCAACAAATACATCAAAAATACATCTACATGTAGAACAACTCCTACAGAACACCTACTGAACGCTGACAGAAGACCTCAGACTTCCCAAAAGGCAAGAAACTCCCCACATACCTGGTTAGGACAAAAGAAAAAAGAAAAAACAGAGACAAAAGAATACAGATGAGACCTGCACCTGTGGGAGGGAGCTGTGAAGAGGAAAATTTCCACAAACTAGGAAGCCCCTTTACTGGCAGAGATGGGGGATGGGCAGAGGGGGAAGTTTCGGAGCCGCGGAGGAGAGTGCAGCAACAGGGGTGCAGAGGGCAAAGCGGAGAGATCCCCACACAGAGGATCGGTGCTGACCAGCTCACCAGCCTGAGAGGCTGGTCTGCTCACCCGCCAGGGCAAGTGGGGGCTGGGAGCTGAGGCTCGGGCCTTGAAGGTCAGATCCCAGGGAGAGGACTGGAGTTGGCTGCGTGAAGACAGCATGAGGGGGCTAGTGTGCCACAGCTATCTGGGAAGGAGTCCGGGAAAAGTTCTGGACCTGCCGAAGAGTCAAGAGACCATTGTTTTGGAGTGCAGGAAGGGAGGGGATCCCTTCCCCATGTGCCCACAGAAGGCAGAGCACCACCTAAGCAAGCTCCAGAGATGGCTGCGAGCTGCGGCTATCAGCTCAGACCCCAGAGACAGGCATGAAGTGCTAACGCTGCTGCTGCAGCCACCAAGAATCCTGTGTGCAAGCACAGGTCACTATCCACACCTCCCCTCCTGGGATCCTGTGTAGCCCGCCACTGCCAGGGTCCTGTGATCCAGAGACAATTTCCCCGGGAGAGTACATGGAATGCCTCAGACTGTTACAATATCACAAGGGCCTCTGCCACTGCAAGCTTGCTCTGCATTCCAATTATGACTACAGTACCCCTCCCTCCCCTCTGGCCTGAGTGACCAAGAGCTCCCTAATCAGCCGCTGCTTTAACCCCCTCCTATCTGGGCGGGGGGACAGACACCTGAGGGCTACCTACACGCAGAGGTGGAGCCAAAACCAAAGCTGAACCCTAGGAGCTGTGACCACAAAGAAGAGAAAGGGAAATTTCTTTGTGCAGCCTCAGGAGCAGCGGGTTAAATCCCCATAATCAACTTGATGTACCATTCATCTGTGGAATACCTGAATAGACAATGAACTGTCCCAAAATTTAGGCAGTGGACTTTGGGAGCAAATGTAGACTTGGGGTTTGCTGTTGGCAACTGATTTATTTCTGACTTTTATGTTTACCTTAGTTTAGTTTTTAGCGCTGGTTATCATTCATGGATTTCTTTGTTTGGTTGCTCTCTTTTTTTAATTTAATTTTTAAATATTTTTATTTTAATAATTTATTTTTATTTTATTTCTTTAATTTTAATCTTTTTAATTTTCTTTCTCTTTTTTCTCCCTTTTCTTCTGAGCCGTGTGGCTGACAGGGTCTTGGTGCTCTGACCTGGTGTCAAGCCTGAGCCTCAGAGGTGGGAGAGCCAAGTTCAGGACATTGGACCACCAGAAAACTCCCAGACGCACGTAATAGCAATTCACGAGAACTCTCCCAGAGATCTCCATCTCAACGCTAAGACCCAGCTCCACCCAATGGCCAGCAAGATCCATTGCTGGATGCCCCATGCCAAACAAGCAAGAGAGGAACACAACCCCGCCCATTAGCAGAGACGCTGTCTAAAATCATACTAAGTTCACAGACACCCCAAAACACACCACCAGACACGGCCCTGCTCACCAGAAAGACAAGATCCAGCCTCAGCCACCAGAACACAGGCACCAGTCCCCTCCACCAAAGCCTACACAAGCCACTGAGCCAAAATCACCAATGGGGGGCACACAACAAAAGCAATGGGAACTACAAACCTGCATCCTGCGAAAAGGAGACACCAAACGCAGTAAATTAAACAAAATGAGAATATGTTAACCTTTTTTTGATGTCAATTATACATCAATCAATAAACTCAAACAAAATAATGTACATGTATCACTTACAGGATATTTTCCAAACTTGATCCTATACAAGGCACAAAGATTATCTCAAGAAATATTAAATGAGATTTTTAAACAAATGGGTAATGATATCAATTAATAATTATATCGTAAATTTAAAGTGCAAATCATGACAACAACAAAAACAAGAATAGCTATTTGTAAAACAAATATTAGATTAAAAATGATGAGATATAGAGAAGAAAAAATAAGACTAAATTGTGCATATCTAGACTAACTTTTGTGGGGTTTTTTTGTTTGTTTAAATTTATTTATTTATGACTGCTTTGTGTCTTCTTTGCTGTGCACGTGCTTTCTCTAGTTGTGGCGAGCAGGGGCTACTCTTCGTTGCGGTGCATGGGCTTCTCATTTCAGTGGCTTCTCATTGCAGAGCATGGGCTCTAGGTGCACAGGCTTCAGTAGTTGTGGTACAAGGGCTTAGTTGCTCTGCTGCATGTGGGATCTTCCCAGACCAGGGCTCGAACCCATGACCCCTGCATTGGCAAGTGGATTCTTAACCACTGCGCCACCAGGGAAGTCCCTGTTTGTTTCTTTAATTGCGTGATTTCCCTGGAGTTAAAGGGAAACCTGTCTTCCTTAGGCTTACTTTTATATGTACCTTTCACTGACTCTTCCCAGTCACCTACTGCAGCTCTGAAACTTTATTCAGTATGGATTGAGCACATCACATCATCATCATCCATCAGCATTCTTCCTCACTCTCTTACCTCTGTCATCCACTGTGGAACCCTCTGTCCTTCCCAGTTTGGAATGTTTGTTCACTGTGTCTTCTCTACATTAGGCATCCTGGCTTATTCCTTAATCATCATCCACAGAATTCTCTAAACATCCTTCTGGAAGTGATGGCTCTCACACTTCTATTGTTTCTTGAGATTTGTGTCTATTTTTTTCTTGGTTTACTACAGCACATTTGGTATGTAACAGATCTCCCAGTGGCTTTCCAATGTAAATGGATGGAAGATCAATTTATTAAAATGCTACAATCTGAATATGTCTTTATTCTATCCTAAGTTTAGATTTAGAATTTGGCTAGAGGTAGAATTCTAGATGGAACTATTTCTCTTTTATAATTGAAGACTTTGTTCACATTGCTTCTGTCTTCCAGCATTATCATCAAGACATCCAATGCCGTTTTTAACCCTTATCCTTTGCAGATGATGTTATTTTTATTATTTGTTGCTTTTTTAAAAAAGAAGTAAGAATATACATGCTTATTATTGAAACACACACACAAACAAACATAAAACAAAAAAGGAAAAAAGAAAAGGCAGGATAAACCAGAAACAAATGAAACTAGTTATCTGTAAGACTTCTCTGACTATATCTTTTGTGTGTGTGTGTTTGTGTGTGTTTTCCCTTATTTAGCTGTAAGTGTAATTTAAATGACTCCTGAGACACAAAGCTAGAATTGGAAAATATCCTATGTCATGAAAACCCTAAAGTCCACACTAAATATTAATCAGTATTTGGCAATATTGTTTTTGTTCTTCTTTTCCTTTTGATTCCCTTTGCTCATTTCTCCCACTCCCCTTCCCCCCATCTGGCAACCTCCAATCTGTTCTCTGTATCTATGAGCTTGTTGTTGTTTTTCAGTTGCACATATAAGGTAGATCATATGATATTTGTCTTTTTTTGTCTGATTCATGTCACTTAGCATTATGCCCTCAAGGCCCATTCATGTCATTACAAATGGCAAGATTTCATTCTTATTTATGGCTGAATAATCTCTACATATATACATATATATCATATTTTCTTTATCCATTCATCCATCAATGGACACTTAGCTTATTTCCATGTCTTGGCTATTGTAAATAATGCTGCAGTGAACATGGGGTGCATATATTTTTGAGTTAGTGTTTTCATTTTCTTTGGATAAATATCCAGAAGCGGAATTGCTGGATCATATGGAAGTTCTATTTTTAATTTTTTGAGGAACTTCATACTGTTTTCCAAAGTGGCTGCACCAATTTACATTCCCATCAACAGTGCACAAGGGCTCCCTTTTCTCCATATCCTTCCCAACACTTGATATTTCTTGTCTTTTTTTTTTTTTTTTTTTTTTTGCTGTACGTGGGCCTCTCACCGTTGCGGCCTCTCCCGCTGCAGAGCACAGGCTGCAGACGCGCAGGCTTAGCGGCCATGACTTACGGGCCCAGCCACTCCACGGCATGCGGGATCCTCCCGGACGGGGGCACAAACCTGTGTCTCCTGCATCGGCAGGCAGACTCCCAACCACTGCACCACCAGGGAAGCCCAGATATTTCTTGTCTTTTTGATAATAGTTATTCTAACAGGTGTGAGGTGATATGTTATTATAGTGTTGATTTGCATTTCCCTGATGATTAATTATATTGAGCAACTTTTATTTATTTCTTTTTTATTTTTATTATTTTGGGTGCATTGGCTCTTTTTTACTGTGCATGAGCTTTCTCTAGTTGCAGCAAGAGGGGGCTACTCCATTGCAGTGCAAAGGCTTCTCATTGTGGTGGGTTCTCTTTGTTGCGGAACACGGGCTCTAGGTGCATGGGCTTCAGTAGTTGTGGCACGCGGGCTCTGTAGCTGTGGTTCATGGGCTCTAGAGCACAGGCTCAGTAGATGTGGCACATGGGCTTAGTTGCTCCATGGCATGTGGGATCTTCCTGGACCAGGGCTTGAACTCATGTCCCCTGCATTGGCAGGGGGACTCTTAACCACTGTGCCACCAGGGAAGTCCTATTGAGCAACTTTTTTTTTTTTTTTGAGCAACTTTTAATGTACCTGTTGACCATCTGTACGTCTTCTTTGGAAAATTGTCTATTCAGATCTTCTGCCTATTTTTTAATCTTTTTTTTTTTTTTGCTATTGAGTTTTATGAGTATTTAAATATTTTTGATATTAGCCCCTCATCAGATACTGATTTTCAATTATTTTCTCCTATTCAATAGGTTACCTTTTAATTTTTTTTGATGATTTCCTTTGCTGTGCAAAAGCTTTTTAGTATGATATAGTCCCAATTATTTATTTTTGATTTTGTGTTTTTGCTTTTGGTGTCAGATTTAAAAATCATCACCAAGACCTATGTCAAGGAGCTTTACTGCCTGTGTTTTCTTATAGGAGTTTTATGGTTTCAAGTCTATATTCAAGGCTTTAGTCCATTTGGAATTTTTTTGTGTGCGTATATTATTTTGTGTGTAATATAAGATAGTGGTCAGGTTTCATTCTTTTGCATGTGAAAAAAACACCATTTATTGAAGAGACTATTGTATATTCTTGGCTCTTTTGTATAAATTAATTGACCACATACACATGGTTTATTTCTGGGGTATCTATTCTGTTCCACTGATCTATGTGTCTTTTTTATGCCAATACCATACTGTTTTATTTAGTATAGCTTTATAATGTAGTTTGAAATCAGGGCTTGTGATGCCTCCAACTTTGTTCTCTCAAGGAGATTTTTTGTTACTTTGTTTCTTTCTGGACTCTTTATATACTTCTGTTCATCTTCAGTGCTCTGATAACTCATTATTATACACACTGGTGTGAATCTTTATTCATCTTATTGGGTGGGCCATTCCACTATGAAAACTTTTCTTTTTAAATCTTGGGCATTTTTATTAAACTATTCATTTGATAATTCTTATTTCTTTCTGTGCTCTGTTTTTCTACATTGTCTTTCATGAGCAGACATTGCTCCTACAGATTAATTCTTTAACTTTATCTTTTTTCCTCCCATATAATATATCTTTGTTTTTTAGTACACTTTCTTGGAGGTCTCTTCACTTTATCTTCCACTCTTCATAATGACTTTCTATTTTTATTATATATACTTGATATATATAGTAATATTATTATTGTGTTAAGTAAATAAAAATATATATTTATCTTTATAATTATGTTCTTATTCTACTATTGGATTTTTATGAAATAATCATTTATAGTTTTTGTATAATTTTTTTTGGTCCTTGTAATCTCTTGCTTTTCTCTTTCCTTTTTCTTTTACTATTTTTCTCTTTCATTCAGAGGCTTTATTTCTACTGATTCCTGATGCTACATTTCCCTCTATAATTTAAAACAATATTAAAGTGTGTATTGACTTGTTATATTCACAAATTTGGTGGAAAACTGCAAGACACTTTTCAGTATGGGTTCCTTAAATTTTTTTATTGATAGTTTTGTTTTCTTGTTTTGGTTAGTTCCCTAGAGAGATATATGTCAAATCTACTTTGAGGCTTTGAGACTGGTGGTCAGAATTCTGGGACCTGGTAAAGAAAAGGTAGACTGGGATTATCAGAATGCAACATTTCTTTTCATTATCTTACTTTTACATACTAGTTTCTCTTTTCCTGATGTGCAAACATTTCCAAAGGGCAAAAAGCAATTCCTCTCTACCCTACCCCTCAGATTCTTCCCTGGTACAGGTGGGTCACTCATATGCTATGTGATGTACGAAAGTGGATCTAAATATTTAACACTTCCTCATAAATCTTTCCACCAATCCTTGTTCTCAGTCCTACTCTGCATCCCTGGCTTCTGAGGTATATGGTGTCTCCATGTCCAAGAAGTGTTCTAATTCTTAACAAACATAATTTTGCTTATTGGCTTTTTCTTTCTTTTCCCCAACTCTTTGAAGGATTAGATTTCACATTTTTTGATTATTCAATAGTCTTTAATTATCCATCATAGTTTGTTTCCAAGATATTTGTTCACCTATTTTTTCATTAATTTAACAATATTTTATATATTGTTCAATGTGTTATTAATTACAAGTTTAAAAAAGATAAGGATTGAAATATATAGAGTTGATAAAAGCCAACTTCCTTTTATTAAATATATATATATTAATTATGTCATTTACTGCTTTGAAATATTCACCTTCTAACTCCTAAAAACTTACATAATATAATCCACTTTCTCAGGGAATATTAGTTTTTTTGTTTGTTTGTTTGATTGCCCAAAGCATTAATCACAACATACCTCTTCTCATTTACTTTTTATTACTTTGACTGGTACTGTGTACTTTGGTTAAGGTAATAGCCTTGTCCTCAAAATAGTCAAGACCCTTCCTTAAACTGTAGTTTGGTATGTAATTTTCTCCTTATGCTCCAGAATTGTCTTGTACTCCATTCCCAAATGGCAAAATTCTAATTATAAAAAGAAAAACAACAATAATGATTCCCCCTACAATATTTTCTGCTCTGTAAAACCTTTACCTTTTCCAGGGAAGGTTAGCCACCACTTCTTTTATTACCATAATATTACATTAATTTATCAATCTTATCTTTTACAGCAATATCTTTGTAGTTATTTGTATAGAAGTGTGCTCTTAATAGCTAACTGTTGAAGATATAAGCCTAGAAATAATTAGAAATAATTATTTGGTTTTTTCTCTACTGCTTAGCTCTTTCTCATGCACATAAATCTTCAATAAGTTATTTTTGAGTATATGTTATCATTTTAGGTTTAAAGTGCTAATGGTGTATTTTTTTATTTCATTAGTGAAATGAAATAGGTAGCATGTTTTGTTTTTCTCAGATGTATGTTTGGTGGCTATGGATTAGAAATCCTTGAATGTTTTACATATACATATATATATACATATATATATATATATCACCCCAAAATGACTTCAGTAAATGGTTTTATTTCCCTGTTGTATAAGTTACATTTAAAATGGCTTAATATACAAAGGAAGAATAGTACATATGAAGTAAAATACAAACAAATGTACACAAAAATCATATAAGGAGTTAATTCTGAAAGTGTTACCTGTGTGTGCCATGCAGTTGAACTAGTTTTCTACACAAACACACACACATGTAATGAATCAGTCTTGATTTTAAACAGTGGTAAAATGTAACTATAAAAAAGTATCTTCTAGTTAAGCAGTGAGTATAAAATCAGCAATTAGAATGTACATTTGATAAAACATTGATAAGGGTAATGACAAAGTTTCCATAGGTTGGGGCAAATTATTTAATATGTATTATTCTGAACTTACTGACCTCACTAAACATGCCCATTTTCTTTTTCATGCTTTCACCAAAATAAGCAACTTATTTTGAATTTATGGAAATAGGAAGGGGTCTTTTTATACTAAAAAGGCAAATATCTTTCCTTGTAAGCATTTACCCTTAAGAAAATCAAATGTAGTGTTTGGAGTATCTGTTGAGATTGTCAACTTTGAGCCTCTTAAAATTCATGCACAAAAAACTGTGAATGCTGTGACTTTTAAGATCAATAAAGTGCATTTATTCCTCTTTGTTATTGTTTTTTAAACAGCATATTACTATAACTGTCAAACAAGTCTGAGTCTATGAGTCCTTTTCAATCTATGAGTCTCTTTTCAAGCTCCTTCTTCACAAACTGCAAATCCAGATTAAAAATACCCTGGCTATTGTGGAATGCCCTAATGAAAAGCTATCTTTGCAACCAAACTGGTTATTGCAGTGCTCCTGAGAACAGATGTGGGCTGAATACAGCAGTCAATACCACAGTCATTTATGAACATTTGATGGAAAATTGAATAACAGACACTTTTTTTAATGCCAGTTCCATTCAGTTATACCTTACTCACATAGGCTAAGCAAGGTCAGTTACTTTAACTTTGCCATATTTCTCAACAGAATATTCTTGCCCATGCATTTCTCTTGTCCATTTTTCTGTTATTCTTTTTTTTTTGAATCACATGTGTCATGGCATTATACCAACATCAGAAAACGGGAGAGTCCAGTTAAACACACAAACTAAATTACCTGGGGTTTTAAGTTGATTTTTTTTTAAAGAGGTCCTTTTCTCTTTCCCTAAATAGAGTTGATAGTATGGTTCTTACTTTTCCCTCAAGAGTATAACAGGACAATGCATAAGATAAAACACATTTTGTTTGAGGTTTTGTAAATGATTTTGACCTTTTTAGATAGATATAGTGATAATAAGATTTTGTAACATTTTTATTTTTGTAATATTTTTATTTTCTACCATTAGACAGATTTATTAATATACATGTTGCTAACTGCTGCCTTATATACTTTTGCAGCATATTCCTAAAAGTAATACTAGAAATCATTTAACCCTATTTAAAGAGATTTCACATCTGATGATCCATAGTGCATTTAATATATCAACACACTAAAATCTTTGCCAATATATTTTAAAACTAAATCAAAGTAACAAAGTGATTGAGAAACATCATAAACTCTGGATAGGATAAACTCTTGTCAAGTAGAGGGCTATTGATATTTTAACCAATGTTAGTTTTTTTTAAATTTTTCTTCCCTTTTTCATATTTACCTTTTTTTTGGCTTAAAGTTATGGAATTTTAGATTCATTCCTCTTTAAATTTTTTCACACTAGCACACTTTTATTCTGACCATGTGAAATAATGTGTAGACGTCAGCCACCAACTTGACTTCACAAACAAATGTTTAAAAATATTTTTTCTAAAGCAAACTTGGCCTTTGGAAATGTCACCGACTCAGAGAGTATGGACTTCTACCATAACCAGTATCCCTGTCCAGTTCCTCAGTGTCAGTCCTGTCAATGACTGAATGCTGTTGAAGCATAAATGTTTGAATTTCTTAGCGATGGTAAAAGAGCAACCTTTCAATGATTCTTTCTGGAGAGTGTGACCTCAAACCTACTGCTGTCAAACAGCTATCAGTATCTAAACAGAGAAACGAATGCTTCTTGGAGTATTACACTAAGATTATTTTCTCTGACCCCACCTTCCATTACTATAAAATCAACTCTAAGACTTACTGTAGCCACTAGAGGGGCTAGGAACCAGGACAGAATCTTAACAACACTCTCTGTTTTATTGCTTTGACTTGCTTGTGTTTTTGCAGGGACAATATAAGAAAATGCCCAATGAAAACATCTTTGTATTCCTATAAAGATTTTATGGAAAGAGCTGATGATTTCAAAAGTAATTATGTAGAAGAAAATAAACTTGGATATTCAATCAGTTTAAAGTAAATATAAAAAAGCAATAATTTCCTAGCTTTTCAGAATTATTATTTATTTGACCTTTAAAAGATATTGTTTATAGACAATGATTACACAAACGTCATGTTCTCTAATTTAATGGTAAAATAAAATACACAATAGAAAGTATGTTTTTTGAAATAAGAAATTAACTTGTAATTATCTAGCGCAATGTTAAAGAGTCGTGCTCTCCTGAAACCCTAACATTCACAAACTAGTTGTTCTAAAGAAAAAAAATCTGTAGTTAAAAAAAATTTTTATTAAAGCTGTACCTTATAGTTTCCTTAAGATTCACAAAAGATATTAATTTATTTGAAACTCCAAGAAACAGTTAAAAAAAAGTTTAGCTTCTTTATCATTTCCCAGAAATACCTGATAATGAAAAACTTTTTTCAAGGCCCACCAATTATCATCTTAATATTCCAAGTTTAACATTTAAGAAAACTTTTTTCTATATCATGGCTTGGCAAACTTTTTCAATAAGGGGCCATAGAGTAAATATTTTTTGCTTTACAGGCCAGAAAGTCTCTGTTATCTCTATCACCACTGCTGAAGTCTACCATTGTAGTGTGAAAGCAGCCGTAAGCAGACAGAAACAAAATGGGCGTGACTGTGTTCCAATAAAATTTCATATACAAAATTCTGAAGAAGGCTAGATTTGCCCATTTGTTGGCTGATTCCTAATCCATATCACCTATTCTCAATCTGTAGTTCACAAGGCCTGTGATAAAAGGATGTGCTTTATTGGTGAAAATAAGGGAGAGTAAGTAGACCAAGATCTTCTATGCTTCACTTATAGCTGCTCAGTCTAATAGCTGTTACTTTCACAAGCCATTAGTTAAACTAAATCTACTCTAATAATTTAATCTAATCTCTGCTTTCCTCATCTATAAAATGTAATGAGAATTATATCTTTCTAAAAAGCTGTTACTAAGTATGTATAAAATAAAATTTATAAATTATCTAGTATCATATAAGCACTTGGCCAAATTTACAGTTGTTGCCTTGTATTTTACAGATACATGTAATACTGTCATATAATTAGTCTTCTGCTAAAACATAATTTAAAATTATAGATTAAGATTTCTTCATCTTTATGTTCAGTTGTTTAAAAAGCTTTTATAAATATTTTTAAAAACCCACAAATATTCAGTTGTTTTTTATCTATTTGGAGATTATTTTTTCTCTATGAAGAAGCTTTTTCAGGGCTTAATATCTAGTTTTTTTTCTATTTCTGTACAATCATTTTACTTTTGTCTAATGAAAAGTGTGATTATTGAAACTGCTGAAGTTTCTATTTTCATATTTGTTGCAAGAATGTAGCAATGAGCATGTGCCCTACATAAAGCAATTAATATGACTTTCAAGTAGGCAAATAAACTCAGGATATCTGTTTGCCCCTAACCAAACTTTCCTTTATTCTTTCAGTGTGGCATCTAATTGGGAAACTTTCATTTTACTAATTTACATGTATCCATCATGTATCCAAATGCTTTTTGGAATAGCCTGTTTATACATAAAACTACACACACACAGAAAAACAAATATCATACACTTAAAAGACTTAATTAGTAGTTAAAGACACTCTTCAACTTTTATGGTACTCTGTGATATTTCATAGAAAATAAGGGTAAACAGTAAAAGCCAGGTTTTAATTGAAATAGGCTGGTAAATCTCTTTAGTCTTAATGATTCTTTGGTAAAGAGAATAACCCAAGAGTTTTCTTTTTAAATTAAATATATATATATATATATGGCTTAATATATGTGCTCTTGAGTTTCTCTCAGACCTATGACCATATACTGGAGTCAATATGTCTTTTACAGAAAAATGGTGGGTATAATTTAAATACTAGCTCTGCCACATGAAAGCTTCAGTTCTTTGTGCCCTCACTTTTCATATACAAATTGGAGGCAATAATGTCTGTCTAGACACTCTTAAAAAGCATCAATAATAAGTTTTCAAACTTGGTATCACCTTGGAATAATTCGTGGATGGAATCCAGACATCAGCAGTTTTGATATCCTCCCAGGTGATTCTAATGTACAGCCAGCTACAAGAATTATAGGCCTGCAACAAGGGTTCTCATACCTAAAAATTGATCTACTGAGGTTCTAGTTAAAATGTAGACTCTGAGTAGTCCTGGGGGATTCTCGGATTCTGAACTTCTAAAAAACTCATAGATGATGCTGGTGCTTGTGGTTCATGGACTGCACTTGGGTTATCAAGGGCTTGAAAGATACTAACCTACTGTCCACACAAAAGGTTTGAAAAAGTATAAAATTGAAAACAGATTTATTTATTTATTTCTAATTCACTGATGTGGTGCAACTTCTACACTCAGCAAATTAATTTGCAGCTTAAGTCACACCCTTTATTATTATTATTAAAATTATTATTACTCTTGGGCTTCCCTGGTGGCGCAGTGGTTGAGAGTCTGCCTGCCAATTCAGGGGACACGGGTTCGTGCCCCGGTCCGGGAAGATCCCACATGCCATGGAGCGGCTAGGCCCGTGAGCCATGGCCGCTGAGCCTGCATGTCTGGAGCCTGTGCTCTGCAACGGGAGAGGCCACAACAGTGAGAGGCCCGCGTACTGCAAAAAAAAAAAAAAAAAATTATTACTATTATATAATTATTTAAATAATTTGAGCATTTTATTTCTGAAAAACTAATGATCACTCCTTTCTCACTGAGGTAAAACTGAAAACTAAAAAATAAACATATATCTTGCTTTATTCTTTTTATTTATGTAAAAAACCATTAAAACTGGGAGAATGAATAAATTGCATTTTTACTTATAATTACATTTTAGAACTCTTTTGTCTTCTTTCCAAATAAGCTAGTGATATTAATGAGGCTTTCTGTTTTTACCTGAAGAGTTTCTTAAAATTGTTACTGGGCTTCAGAGAGATTACCTCATGTTGTACCTATATTTTATTTCATATACTATCACTCTTCCCAAAGGATATGCTTTTCAGTGATTGAAAATTTCTTATTGGAGGAAATATAAGGAAAAAAATAAAACTGATTGCTCAAAGAAGTGCTAGATGTTTTTCTCTTTTGAAATGTGTTTTAAAATAATTACTTGTAAAAGATTATATTCACTACTTATCTGTTTAATCAGGATTTATTGCAGAGGAACAGGAGCACATAGATTAGTGCCACATAGTATAGTTATAAAACATAGGGTTTTTGAAGAGGGTGTAGAGGAGGGCTTACAAGCAGAGAGAAAGCAGAGCACACAAGATCCCCAGGCTCCCATGGTCTCATAGTGAGCTGTGCCCAGTGGACTACACTCACAATGGCTGCTCCTCCATTACAGGGTGCCCTCGCCTCCTGAGTGATTTATTATAGGGACAGTGAGTCAGGGATCTTCTAATTGAAGTCATAAGAATAAAAGTCGCTACTGGTTGAGGAAAAGGCCCAGATACAAATTGGGAACTTTCCAAGTTAGGCAGCTTGTATGAACCTCTTATTCCTATGGGATGATTCAGCCCTGGGGCACCAGCTCTCTGATAAGTATGTATATACTCATTCTGCTCATTAATCATTACATGATTTTGGTAAGGAATGCCATGAAAAAAGTTTTGTATATAATAAGTGTTCCAAAATATGTTAAAGTACAAATCTAAAGCATGCAATTAATTAGAAACTGTACACCAATTCTTGTACTTTACCTGGAAATTTTCATACTAAATAAACATACACAGTATACATTTAAATTCAATCTTTCAAAATATTTCTCTGTTAAAAGAACGTTATTAGAATTTTATTTGTTACATACAAAGCTTTATAATCATTTGCTAGTAAGGACTTGGTCATTATAATGTCCAGTGTTGCAATGAAATATGAAGTAAATATTAATAAGGACCCAGGTTCTAGGCTAGATTATCTCTGAAATATATTAGAAACATGCACTTATTAACTTTTATTATTATTAATAAATATTTAAATGGACATTATCAATAAATAAGATGGCATTTATCAGTTTAAATTATGTAAGATTACAAGCGTAAAAAATAATTCATGTAGTATCACAATGAGTAAAAACGGAAACATAAATTGTTTACTGGTAATAGAGTGGAATTAAGAGAAAAACAAGAGAAACAACAATGCAAATATAAAAGCTACCTGAGTGCAAGTGATTTTCTTCATTTACTATTTCTATGATTTTGTATAAATCACTTAAAGTCCTAGGAACTTGTCTCTTCATTTGTAAAACAAGAATAAAGCCTAACACACACGTACATGTGTGCACATACAAAGGCGATGTACCAGGTTACATGATTACCTAATTACCATTTTATGGCTGAGCCACAATGCATAGACGTTACCATTGCTAAAATCTTTTTGTTTCATCATGAAATTTTGGGGAAAATCATACACACAGACACACATACTCTTAAATATGGAGAGTACCTAAACACTTCCAGAGATTATCTATTTATGCAAATAGTGAAAATGTGTATTTTCTTATCTTTTTGAATACATATTTTATAGGATATGATCAAAATAACTGAGCCACATCTGTATTGTATTATAACTGTGTTGTAAAATGTATTATAATTGCTCAGAGACAGAAATCATTATTCATTGAAAGAAATGTTATACACCAATTAAATGCAAGAAAATGTTCAACAATCCCTGGGTAAACCAAACCTAAATACATATTTTTGTCTGTAGTAAGAAACATCCTCAAATGGATGAGAAAACATACGTGAAAAATAAGAGACATAGAGAGGAAAGAGTGTAAAACATCCAGTTGAACAATTCAGGTATGATTGCTTCAAAGTTGGTATTTGACATGATCCATGAATGATGGATAGAGTATTTATTGGTAGAGGTTGTGGGAAAATGACTATTTCTATAAAGCTTTACAATACACATTTTGTATTATCAAGTGGGATTCCACTTGTATAGGTCAATGCATCTTCCATTAAAAAAAAAAACCCACAAAGGCCACTGCCATAATTTTTTCTTGATCTGTTTGTTTTCTCTGAAATATTAAGATATTGTCTTTTCTTATATCTAGCAGTCTCTTTGTCAGTTTTTTTCTGTTGATGTTGTTTTTGGCTTAAGATTGGAATAATTTTAAAAGAAATTTACCTATATGGTGTATGTTCAATCTCTATGCTCAGAAAATTACAAAAATACAAATTTAGAAATATATCTTAACAATGAAAATATTCATATAAAATATATCATGATAAATGATACCTTTTCTACCACCATAGAGCATATCTCTGAACAAGTGTTGTGTTTGTAAGCACTGGAAAAGGCATCTTAATCAAGATGTCAATCACATATAAAACACGTTCCTAATCACAGCTCAGGGTAATAACAGTATTAACCAGCTCCTTTTCTAAGACTTAAGGAGTGTTACACCTAATTGATTTTACATTAGCAATGGCCTGCATCACTTTTAAGACAAGCTTATTCCCGATTATTAAGACTGTGACTTGATTTTGAATTAAAATTTAAAAGACCAAATCAAGATACATTAAAAACAACATGCATTCTTTCAAATATCTAAAGGAATAGCTATGGTAATATCTGTAATTCTTATCAGGATGACTTATTAGGATGACTTTAGTATCCCTCATGAAGTCAGCATTGTTGTTGAAGGGAAAAAAGCATTTACTTCTAAATAGCTCCAGTATTTTAACCATTTAATTGCTCTATTCCTAAAACTGCCATTTCTACATAATCGTGAGCTGGACTAATGTAGTGTTTGTATGCATCAGGCATATGCCCTTTCAGTAAATAAATGACTTATTCCTCCAGCTGCTGGGGTCTTCTGGCTACTCTGCTGCTAACCTTCTTCTAAGAAATTGTCCTGAAATGGAAAGAGCTTCCCCCAATTAATGCCGATGTAGGGCTATAAAGACCTGGCCCCTTCTCTGCAATACAGCATAACTATGAAGAACTGTTGATTTATAACAGATATCCTGTATCTTGTTAAGAACGTGGAACAAAGTAGAACTCTCAGTACTAATGGTAGAAGTGAAATTGGTGCAAACACTTCGGCGAGTTTAACAGAATTGAATACCCACACACAATATAACACAGCAATTCTTCTCTTAAGCTTTATATAGCAAATTGGAATGTCTGTATGCGTGTTTCAAAACCCACATACCAGAATATTCATAGAGGCAGTATTCAGAACACTGAAATGACTCAAATGTCTATCAATAGAATATTTATCTGTACAAAATGAGAATTAATGAGTTACTGCTACATAAAAGGATAAATTTGACAAAATAATACATACAAATGTATGATTCTATAAATAAAAAAAACAAAGTCAGGCAAAATTAATTTTTGGTGTTAAAAATTAAGCCTGTGCTTAACTCTGGTTGGTGGGAGGAACTATTGAATAGGAGGTGGCAGATCAGGGGCATCAGAGTTCTAGTAATTTTTTTAATTGGTGGGTAGTTATAGATTTGTTTATTTTGTGATAATTTATTGAAATGAACACATGATTTGGGCACTTACATCTATGTGTTACACTGCATTTAAAAAATTAACAAAAAAGGTTTAAAAAAACAAAGCTTTAAGACCACTTTTTGTTTAAGATGTAAATTTTTTTGTTCTCAGTTAGAAACAATTAAATTTGAAGGTGGCACAAATCAGTGATGAACTAGTGACCAGGAGATCAAGATTCATATTCTTGTAGTTCCATTAAGCATTGGTGTGACTTTGGGAAAGTGATTTAACGTTTATGGGCTTAATTCACCCTGTTTACATAATTGAAAATCTGAAAACTTTGAGTTCAGTACTCTACAACTGTTCAGTTTACAAGTGGGCCATTTCATTTTGGACTCTGGCAGAGATTACAACATCCATGTTACTCTTTTTCCTTAGAAACACAAACCCTCTTTCCTTATTTTAAAATCTGGGCACAGAGACTTCCCTGGTTGTCCAGTGGTTAAGAGTCTGCCTTCCAATGCAGGGGACGCAGGTTCTATCCCTGGTTAGGGAACTAAGATCCCATATGCTGTGGGGCAACTAAGCCCGTGTGCCACAACCACTGAGCTTGCGCGCTCTAGAGCCTGTGCCCCGCAGCTAGAGAGAAACCCGTGGAGAAACCCTGTGCCACAATGAAGAGCTCACATGCTGCAACGAAGACCTGATGCAGGCAAATAAATAAATAAATATTAAAAAAAAAATCTGGGCACAATATTCCTTAGGAGGAAAAAAAGGAATATGTTTTCAAATTTCAACTGCAACATTTTTTTTTTTTTGCCACATTGTCAAGTTCTGGATAGTGAATTATAAGTACAGGTGTTGGGTGAGATTGCCAGTGGAACTTTGATGGAACTGATTCATAAGGGAAGGGCTTGCCCTTCTCACTTTCCTTCTTATGCTGGCCTATGTTGTCATGATTGCAGTTCCAGAAGTCAAAGAGAAATATCAGTTGACTTAGGGATAGAAACCCCATGTAAATATGGTGAAGATGTGTATACAGAGCTCCATGGAGATGCTCAACTCCGGATTGCTTACTCCAGACTTCTTTTGTATGAAAGAAATATTTTAAAAGCTTTGATTAATTCAAGGCTGTTAAGCTTTTTTCCTAACATACAAATGAACTTAATCTTCAACAATGCAGGCTGACACATATAATTATAATAAGCCATTCTTTGGAAAAATAACATTAATTTTTACATCAATTATTATGGATAAAAATAATGGTAAGTTGTAAGACATTGAGCATAAAACTGCATAATCACCACCCTTTAATTTGTAACCTCAAAAACTAATTTCTGCATGCCTTTACTCCTAGCCTTGGAATCTATCTGAATTATTGCTAAAATGTGCTTCCCCATCCTTCATCTCTGAATATAGAATTAGTTTAGTGTGCAGTGTCTTTCAGTTGTTGTAGTACATCACTGGACTTGTTTTTCAGAAGACATATGAAGTATCTATATAGCTATTGTACTTTTTATTTTTCACACCCAGACAGTATATTTATAGTGCCCTAAATTTTTCTTTATTTCAGCTACTGCATTTGTCCAGTACATTAAATTAATATTTGATGTTTATCTCATTGCTAGTAGTATTTCTAATATGAATTTCTCACTTCAATTTCAGTTAATTAACTCTGAGATGTTTATTTATAACTAAAGTAATGGCACTTATTTTTTTTATTATGTAATATCTCAGATTTTTTCTTTTTCACAATTTCATTAGTCCATAAAGGCAGTAAATTCCACAGAAGGAATACTCCAACTAGAAATCAGGATTCTCCTGCATAAAGCCAGGATAGTGCCTATGAATATAATTTAACGTGGCTCTAATGGTACAATCTGTGGAATGTAAAGAGAGGTACCATAGCATAGTGTCTTAGCATGTGAGTTCTTGGGTCAGACTGCTTGAGGTGGATTTTTTCTCCATCACTCAAAAACTGTTACCTTCATAAGTGCTTTAGTACTTCCAGCATCAGTTTCCTCACCTGAATAATGGAAATAATATTTAATTGTGTGAATATCATGGTACTCACCAAATATTCCATTTACTCCTTCATTTCCCAGTCCCCTGGAAGTAAGCTCAAGGTAAAGTGACTTGTTTTGGCAAAGAAAAATATAGTCTGTTTGATTTCAGTAATTTTTTTTTACTGAAATGGTGGAAAGCTTAGGTATGATTCTTCGATTTCTTTTCCTTTGCCGTGATAAACAGCAATGGTCCAAGGAGAAAGAACTGAAAACAACTCCATACCCTTTTAGGCTTCCATCCTTCATCCTCAAGCAGTATTATTTTTGTGGCTAAGCATTGTCTCTCCTGATAAAGTTGACTCCTCAGTGGCTGTCATCTGCAGTTTAGGCTTCTAATTAAATAGTTTATTCATCTGTGGGAAGCTCTCATGTCCATTCAGTTCACAAAATATTATTCAAAGATGAAGTTTGAACATTACAACTGCCCTTTCCTATTACCAGGCCTTTACTCATGAGCAGTTGTGATCCTCTCTGGCACCTATCTCCTAGGGTAATTATGTACTTCGAAAGAGACACTTTCATAGCTTTATTCACCTCTAAAGAATGCTTAAGACAGGAATAAAGACACAGACCTACTAGAGAATGGACTTGAGGATATGGGGAGCGGGTAGGGTAAGCTGTGACAAAGCACGAGAGAGGCATGGACATATATACACTACCAAACGTAAGGTAGATAGCTAGTGGGAAGCAGCGGCATAGCACAGGGAGATCAGCTTGGTGCTTTGTGACCGCCTGGAGGGGTGGGATAGGGAGGGTGGGAGGGAGGGAGACGCAAGAGGGAAGAGATATGAGAACATATGTGTATGTATAACTGATCCACTTTGTTATGAAGCAGAAACTAACACCATTGTAAAGCAATTATACTCCAATAAAGATGTAAAAAATAAATAAATAAATAATAAAAAAAGAATGCTTATTACAAGTGAAAGGTTACATTTAACTCAGCCATTCTCTTCTTTACTGGAGGAAGAGTTATGAACTTTTGGAACTTAAATATTCATCTGGTCAGCAATGGTTGAAGTATAAGGTAACATTTTCTTTCCTTGAGAATTTTAAAATATTATTTCTGATATATTCTTCTGGCATAAATTGGTGCTATCAAAGACTTACAACAGGGCTTCCCTGGTGGCGCAGTGGTTGGGAGTCCGCTTGCCGATGCAGGGGACAAGGGTTCCTGCTCCAGTCCGGGAGGGTCCCACGTGCCGCGGAGCGGCTGGGCCCGTGAGCCATGGCCGCTGGGCCTGCGCGTCCGGAGCCTGTGCTCCGCAGCGGGAGAGGCCGCAGCAATGAGGGGCCCGCGTACCGCAAAACAAACAAAAAAACTTACAACACTTTTTCCTTACACATCATGTGCTCTTTTTCTGTCTAGATGCTCAAAGGACTGCTGTGTCTCAAAGTCTAGTAGTTTTATTAGAATATGTATTGCTAATTCTGGGTCATTACGTAGTTTTCATTTATTTTATATCAACAAAGTTTTCCTAAATAATGAATTTTAGTATATGTTCTGCTTCCTTGCTTGTTTTCTTTTTCAAGAATTCCTGTTAACTTAGAGTTTCATTGTCTATATTTAATATACATTACTTTCTCTTGAATAATTTATATCACTTTTACGAGTTTGACTTTTAAATTGTCCTTTTTACCTTCTATGTTTCTTAAAATATTATCATCACTTTAATTCACTCTTGCATTCTTATTTCTTTAATCTTAAAGCCTAATTAATATTTTTTATTTTACTTTATTTCTTTGATTCTATCACTCCATTTCACATTATTTCTAATTTTCACATATTATGTTTTCATATCTTGCATAAATGTCTTGATGTATTTTTAACAAATATTATTATACTTCAGGGCTTCCCTGGTGGCGCAATGGTTGGGGGTCCGGCTGCCGATGCAGGGGCGCGGGTTCGTGCCCTGGTCTGGGAGGATCCCACGTGCCGCGGAGCGGCTGGGCCTGTGGGCCATGGCCGCTGGGCCTGCGCGTCCGGAGCCTGTGCTCCGCTGCGGGAGAGGCCGCGGCGGGGAGAGGCCCACATACCGCAAAAAAAAAAAAAAAAAAAAAAAAAAAATTA